>NC_133650.1:94015079-94316358 GCF_009905375.1 Apium graveolens | reverse complement strand
TTTTTACTATAATAAGCAGTTTAATTATTTACAGACTGTAAAATAAAAATTATTTGATATATTGCTCGGTATAATGGTCTCTATAAAACAAAATACTTTATATTTTTCATTCGGGTTAAAATAAAATTATATTATTTGATTCAGGATAAATATAAAGCAAACTAAATATAATTAGTTGATTATGATTAATATAATGTGCTTCATACTAAGCCAAAATAATAAATACTATTGATCCGGTTAAAATATAAACTATTGAGTCGGGCTAAAATAAAATAATATATATTCATCGGGCTATATTTTATACAATTGATCCAAACTAAAATCAAATTAAAATCAAATTATAATTCGATCAACTCAAACAAATTCGTATATACTATTAATCATGGCTAAAACAAAATTATCCTATTGATATGAGCTTAAAAAAATTAAATTCAAACTACAAATAATTAGTCGGATTTGATTGGTATAGTGGATCTCGAATTAGAAAAAAATAATGTAAATTATTGAGCTATATATAACAAAATTAATTTATGACTGTCATGTACTTTTAATTTGAACGAAACTTAACTTTTAATTAAATTTGATTTTTTAAACAACACATTCAAATATCAATAATATTATATCTTTTAAACAATAATACTATATATTTCAAATACCCCTTATTAAAAAGATCATGGAACTATACGTGTAGTAATATGTTTATCACGAAATAATATTTTTTACAAATTTTAAATTAACAAATTTAAGAATTTAATTCAAATTAAAATTTTAAAAAGAATATTAATATATAATAAAAAATATTCTTGCATCACACCAAATAATGGTACCAGTTCTTTGATAAACCGTTTAATTTACCGAATTAACCTTCCTATACATCATATTATAAAACATAGTAAAGCAATAGTTTAATGTTTCCTCCTTGTGCCGCTACACCCCAACCTCTCTATTTTCTTGATGCGACCCTGCCTCACCATTAGTGCCCTTTTTTTAATTTGATTATTCTTGCTTAATAACCATTAACTATATTTGTTTTCATTTACTTATCATCATTTAATTTTTCTATTCGATATATTCAGTTTATTATAAAAAGTATTAACTAATATAAAATAAATTATTAATATGTAACTAATAAGATAATAAATATTAGAAAAAACTGTGTGCATTATACGTGATAATAAACGAAACATTTAAATTTTGGTTGGTAGATCGTTAATTGATCAATTCTAATTTTATTTGATATTGAAGTCAACTTCTAGGACCAATTTTATATACTAATTCATACCGACTTCATTTTGATTGATATTAACGTCAATTTTCTCTATCAATTTAAATTTAATTTCATATTGAGGTATATATTATTTCAATTAATATTGATGTCAACTTATTCTACTAATTTAATTTTTATTTAATTAAATTCTAAAACAATCTTTACCATAACTGTCAAATAAATTATTAATTGATTAAAATTAAATATAGATATTATAATATTTATCATATAGATATTATAATATTTATCATATAGATATTATAGGTAGCTATGTCTATACTATCAATATAAGTCAATACATTTTTTTGACTAAAATACATTATCTTTTTTATTTTTTACAACTATAACAACTCTTTTTTCAAAAGTATTACGGGCAATTCTATTGAATAATATATATTATATCCATACTATATTATAATAAACGGTGTTCGGCCTAAAATAGAATAATAAATACTACTGACGCTGTAAAAATAATTATATTATTAAACCGGGCTTAAAAAATTAAAATAAAAAATAATTCGTTGGTCGATATAATGACATCGGGTTAAAAAATTATATCACTTACTCCTTGAACAACTATAATTAATACAAAACTCAAAGAAAAATAATCAAATAATAATTATTTAAAGCACGGGTTTAAACTAGTATTATTTAATTTATAACAGATTGAATAATTAATAAACATGAAACTTGGTTTAAACATTGACAAACAACTGGAATCTTAATAATTGCAGACTGATTACTGGAGTTGGTCACGAGGCCTTAGTGACATGAACATTAATGCAAAGTGTCGAAGTTTCTGGTCACCGCTGTTGGCACCATAAATGGCATCACCATTACATGTCCTACGATTCTCATAATCATGTTTAGTCCTTTGCAAGTAACGCCTCCATGCCAATTGTATATTGACAGCAGCCCATGACCTCCAATTTGAAGAGTAGTATCTTGTTTTACTCTTAAGTTCACCCCTTAGAAATGTGTAACGAAAATGGGTTGTTATATATAAAAGATGATCAGCATTAAGCCCATATGCCTCAATTGGCTCCATACAAGTATAAGTCGCAGATGAAGCTGGGAAACGGCCTGTTGATGATTGACGAAGGCACCACGAGATAAGTTCATCTCCAAAAAAGCCACCAGGTTCGATTGAAGTTGTTGTTACTATGTCTTGTGTGACATTTTGACTTCTCATAATAGAACCACTTACAATGAACATCATACATTGTACAGGCTCACCTTCTTTGATAATCTGTACATAGCATACATAAAATTTGAAAATCATGAGATTATAGAAATTGAGTTTATCTTAACTAAATTAAGATTTTATTTTGTAGATCACCTTTTCATCTTTAGAATAGATCATGGGTTTAACCCTATCACATATGTGGTCGAGGATAATGTCATCCAAGTGGTTAAACAATGGTACCTGAAGCACCAGAAAAGAGTAGCAAATCAATTAAACCGAATATAGACCATCTCAAAAGTATTTGGTTAGAATTTAAAAATCAAACAAACTCTAGTATTCTGAGAAGGAGTTTAGTAAGAGAGGAAACGTATAATTAAGTTGTATCTTATTACATGTATTGAATTAATATAAAAGAAGACTGAAAAATGTGGCAGTTTAGGACTTACCTTTCTCACCAAGTCCAAGCAGAGGAAACGTTTAATATCTCTTCTCAATCCATCAGGAAAATCTTTGATAAATTCCATCTCATCTTGGCCTCCTGTGGTTGCCCATCTCTGAAGTTCATAATCACGAACTCTTCGCCTCAGGTGAGAGGGAATCTGTCTCCGTCTCATCCACCACTCCATGTCTCTATATTTTATCTGCATTTTTCTCCGTCTGGCCGTCACAGAATGTAAGAACACCTAAATTTTTTGCTTCTTTTAGTAATCCATTCCAAAAAATGATATTCATAATTTCTTTTATTATCAATAAAAATGAACTAATGAAGGTGATTATTTTGTTGATCATTAATTTTATAACCTGGATATTCCCAATTAGCAAAGTAAAGAGTGCTAAGCCCGCTAGCACCATAATAATGGTAAAAATTACTTCATACGGTTGGGTTGAAGGGGTCAAATTATTGCCCATAGTGCTACAAACATAATCATGTAAAAAAAGTTAGAAACAAAAATAAAATTAATTACATATTAAGTATATGTCTATAAATGAAATGTATTAGTTTCGATACCTGAACGTCATGAGACCCCAAAGATTAGCATATAGAATTTTAACAATGTTAGAATTCTTTACAATAAGAGGCAAAGCAAAAGCATATAGACCAAATGGGAAATCTCCGTTCTGGTCCATGCAAGTTGAGAAATCCGCCTTCATGCTAGAGGTGTCAGCGCAGGAACGCGTGTAGCTGCTATAACAAACTTCTGTTGGACATGTCAAAGCAAGTGCATTACATTGTTTACTTTCATGGCACTGTTTCTTAAGACACTCTGTTATACGTTGTACAGACAATACATACCAAAATCCCCCAGACACCTGCTCAATCACGATCAGGTTAATTAATTAAGTTTATTTTGTTGATCAAGATATCAATTACAACAGCTTTTATGTACATGTTGTGTTATAAATGAGATAAATACATACATGTGAAGCAAGAAAGTAAGCAATGAGATTGAGGATAAAACCCCACCAAACTGTGCCAAAAAGATACCCAGTCACCTTCCTCACTCCACGCATTAGGTAGAAGCAGTGATATAGTTTGGGAAAAAATTGAAATAAGAAGATCAATTGCGCTATATTCATCACATCTTCCATCTTTTCTTCTCTAAGTAGTTTTGGGAATATTAACCAATACACAACCTGCATATACATATGAAGTGACTTTTGTTATATAAATTTTCCAAGAAAACCACCCCCAAATAAATAATAATACTAAGGTTGTAAATCATAATCATATGTTATATCTCACGCAATATATGGGTTTAACCAAATTAAGAGAACTTAAAAAAATGTGTACAAGGGAAGAAATTATCTTAATTAGAAAGTTATTTTACTTAATCAATTTATAATAGATGAGTCAATTGTAATTATTAAAATTCACAATTATCTTTAAGGATAAAGTATGTCTCACCCTCTCTTAGCTCAATCAAAGTTGATATTATTATGACTGCTATAACTTTTAACTTCAAAACTATATAGTACTTCCCATATATATATATACATATAAAATTTCGCTCAAATAAAAACTTTTAAAATGGGAAGAGTTTTCATAGTTAGAATTGATGATTTTACAAGACTTTAATTATTATTTTTGCACAAAATCACCAATTTACTGAATTAGAAAATTTTACTTTTCAAAAAATCACTAGCTTCAACTAGTAATTAGCAGTTCTCAGATTCTTTCATTTGTTTCTCAAAATATTAAAAAAAATTAAAAATTAAACATAAAAAATCTTTGATGCGGAGTTTCGTACCAGAATTCAATCAAAAGAGACGATTAAGTTAATTTGCATTATTAATAATTGGTGTGTTACTTTTCACAGTACAAAGTATTATATAAATAAATGAACCAATGAACGAAGTTTTTTATGATATTGATAAATTTCGTGTGATGAAAATCACAGGCTGAGATATTGTATTATTGTTTATCGTTGACTCGTACTTATTTTTATGAATCATTATTTGCTTACAACATGCACACACAAGCGGGGTCTTTCGAGAAAACAGTCTCTTCATTTTTTGAAATAATGATAAGATTATATTGTCTTAGGTGGTATTATTAGGTATTATTGATTGATTGGAAAGTTTAAATTTTTTCAAAACAAGTGTAATCTTAGTAAAGAATGGTTATGAATAATTAATTCATCTCAAATAAAACAAAACATAAGAGAAAAGTATATATGGAAAATATGACAGTCAAAGAGATAAAAAAGCAAAAGATGCAATAAATGCCGAAGGAACAAAAAGTCCAAGTAATATTTTGGTGTATGTGTATTCAACATTAATATCATATCTGTAATAAAAAAAAATTAGAAAATGAGTAAACTACCCCGATATTGAAAGAGAGGCATGTAAAAGAAACTCACTTGCGGAGCCGGAAGTATAACAAACAAGTCGAACCAGAAGCCCTTGAGCGATCGCACGTAGTTATTTGCGATAGAATGCGTATCCCACACAAGCTTCCCGCTTCCAATAACCAATGACTCCTTTGACACATACGACATCCTGAACTTGAACCAGATATGCACCATGTGTATGACATCCAGGACCGTGCGTAACACGGTAGCAAATGCTAACATAGCCCCGTCCAAGTAAATGCACGGTTTGTCACCCCCGCTGGCTGACACGGCGATGAGGAAGAGAGGATCAATTGCCAACGAAACACCACGTGACAAAATAAGAAATCTGTTGAGTCTCTTGATATTTGGCTTTCGTGGATCGAATATATTTGATTTTTTGTTTTTACCGGTTGTGTTATCGGGTGAAGGGTCGACCGGAAAGAGAGGTGAACCAGATGCAGCTTTCCATTTGGATTGATGACTCGGTTCGCACTGGGTGCTCACATCTTCAACTTTTTTGTTTTTTGATTTGGTGAATCCATGTATGAATGAAATGCGCCTGATGAGTAAAAGAAAAATTGAGTTAATTCAAAAGTCTCTCTAATACACTAACATCTGTGTGGAATAAATTTGTTTACAGATTTCTTACCTGTGCATGTTGGTTTTGTAAATGAACAAGAGAGGAATAGCTATGAAGAAAAGTTGGAAGTGAGAGTCAAGCTGGGATATGAACAATACATAACAAATGATATATGTACTTGGATAATATACTATGTTGGTGGATGTGGACCCCATATATAAAGGCAATGCAGTAAAATATATGTATTGTTAAAGAATAAAGATTTAAATTATATAACAACGTGCGAGTATTTCAACCCAAATTTAAATATGATCAATTTTTCTTTTGCGCTAATTTATATGAATTCAATGTATATGTTTTTGTTTCATTTTAAATACTCCCTTCATCTCAATTTTTTTATTCTGTTTGAATTTTTCGGTTCAAATTAACCTAACTTTAATATATTATTAAAAATATCTAAAAATATATATTTTTAGAAAGTATATTTAATCTAAATTAATCTGTATTTTTTAATTTTTTAAAACTAATAAGAAACATAATTTTTATTTACAACCAAATCATTCGACTACTAAAAATCAAATAAAAAAAATTAAATTGGCACGAAGGAATACTGCACGGTACGAAAACATACAGGAAGACTTCATCTTGCATATATGTATCATTTAAAAAGCATTTCTCCTATTCTAATGATATCTTTCTTTTGTGTATTAAAGTTTTGAAAAATACTTGTACTATCAAGAAGTGGCACGAGAGATAAAGGGAATTTGCATTTACTGAATATGCGTCATGAGAGAAGAAATAAGGCAAGGGCGTCATAACAATAAATGTAAGGGTCCCAATTCACTTCTCATCGTCCCTCCTACCTTTTCTATTTCTCTTTTTCCTCTTCCTCGGGCACTTTTAGGAAATTGTGATACATTTGTCTGCACTCATATTTGCACTCATATTTACAATACACTTTTATTTAAAACTTCCCTTTTCTTTGTGTCTTTTTATTATAGAGCACAATATTTTAGTTTTGATCATGAAGTTTAATTTATTTTAAAAGGATTTTCTAAAAACTTGGCCGAACTGACCCTGGTTTTCGCTAAAATATGAGGTTTGTTTTAGGCCCGCAGGCGGGCTGAGCTTTATCCGGACTTTTTATTTATATTAAACATTCTTTTATTTATTTTTTTATAACATGAAAATGTGAGGTTAAATCTATTTATCAGTATTTTGTTAATTGTTCATGATGCTCATTATATCTTAATGACTACTCCTACATTTACCCATGGGTAAAAAAATTTACCCATGGGTAAAAATTTTTACCCATGACCCAAATCCTATCTAATTTTCTATATCCATGGATTATCCAATTAACTTTAATTGACCCATCTTAATTAATATTTGGCTAATTTTGAATTTTAAAATCAATTTATCTATGAAAAATAATTAAAAAAAAAATCAAATCATGCATGATTTACTCCGGTCTGTTACATAACTATCTTCTCTCTAATCTCTCTCTCTCTCTCTCTCAATTGAGAGACTACAATGGATCACCATTGCATCTCATACACATATCTTGGCACGGAAACGATAATAGAATCATGGAATCTCAAGGTATTGCTTCTAACCAATGTTGACTCATAATCAATTTACTTATTATTTGTGACTTTTTCATGCGATAAACTGGACATTACATTCTTCTGATTATGTTCTATGGTAGGATCCAAACGTGTTCGTGGTCGTAATATTGAAACAATTTTGAATACGTCGCATACCTCAGGTAATCAAGGTATGAATTTTGATGAGCATGTGGCATGGTTATACTTTCTATTTTGTAGTTGTTACTGATTTTTTGGTTTTGTCCAATCAGATAAAAAATATCGCGTCCGTGGCAGTCCATTCTATTCTTACAAACATTACTAATTCCCAGAGTGCAGAGAATTACCAGATGAAATCCTCCTACAATGATTCATGTAACATATGTTCTTTGAATTTTTGGATCATAATCCATGTGACCGATGTAGTTTGAATTTAGATGTTATGTTGTAGACGTTAATAAGTTTCTCTTTATTCTTTTCTTTAGTTAAACCTGGATCTGATCAATAAATGTGCGTGGAAATGCATTGTCAGAAGTAAATAGTAGCAAGGAGAATCAGAATCCACTAATTCTGTCAACTAAATCCTCTCTCAGCCGATCAAGTTCTGAGCGTAGCCAATGTCTGACGTCTACTGCGGTTCAGATAAAACCCTGCTTCTGAACAGACTAACAATTTGAGTATAGTTAATGTCGTTTCTTTGTGATTGTTACAGGTACCAAGCCTTCACCGTTGAAGCAGTCTTTGAGGACGAAGAATAGAGCATATTTTAGCCGTAATCCTCTACAAACAATTAGCGGTAACTTGAATTGCAGAACAATCATGTACGTTAATAGGCCTGATATTTTATGTTTACTTTGTATTCCCCGTACATGGATGCATGTAATTCTTTTAACCAGTCTCCTCTGACACCTCTATCAATAAATCTTGAATATAGTCAGAAATTACAGTCTGCAGGTTAGTCCACTTTGTCAAGTTTGTGTTTGCTTCTTACTGTAATAATGTTGTGTTTATACAATGTCATGTTCAACATTCAGTGGAATTGAAAATAAGGATCTTAAAAACATAAATCTACAAGATATTTCTGTTCAAATATGTAATCAACCAATCTCTGGAGATCTGTCAATGTGTTTGGAAAATTTAAGCAAACAGTCTCGACACAATCTTGACGCTACAATGCCTGGTAAATTTCCATTTTTTAGTTTACAGATTTAGCATACTGAAACTTAACAATGTGTTTTGATCATGCAGATCCAGTTGTTAGTAATTACCACTCCAGTGATAAGGAGAGTTTAGCCACATGACAGATGTTAATGTCAAGTCTCCATGATGTTCAGGTTGACACTAATTTCCAAGCAAGTTTTGAAAAACTGGCTAGCGACGGATGTGACCTCAATACTTTTGCAAAAGCAATATCGAACCTTAAACAACCTGGTAAACAATAATTACTTTGGTCAGTTATTAATTTTTAGGCTAAAGATTTCTGTTTGCTAATACAAATGTCTTGATTGGAAATTGCAGAACAAAAAATCCAAATGAGGGTGCGTCGAAAGAACTACAGTTCTAGGGAACACAAAGTATTCCTTAGTACATTGACGGATGATCCAACTTTTAGCGAAAGTATCGTGCACACGCCTGTAGGAAACGCGTCACTTTCGGATGCTTCTCAAACATCGGGCACAACTTATTGAACTAATTGTTGAGAAAAACTTAAATTTATAAATTATATGATATTGGTTGTCACTATTATATTTTTTTTCTAAGTAAATGAAAAGATAAGGTGTGCGGAAAGATTCAGCGTGCCAGAAAATCAGTTGATAATTTACCATACACGCCTACTAGAAACGCATCACGTTCATACTGTTTTCAAACATTAGGTCAATATATGCAAATTCTCTTAATTGAACACGATCTGTCCAAAGTGGTCTTAATGCTATATTGCCGCAAACATAAACTAAGTTAAATACATCGCATAATTTAATAATTTTTGGATATGTTATGCAGGTGTCCACATATGTGCAGAAACATGCGCAACTCCTAATACTCCATTCGTTCCTAAATTACGGCCCATGGGATTTGAAGGTGCGTTTCATAATTAAATATGTAAATTACACTATAATACTATCTATGCAAATAAAGATAATAAGAGTTGAATTTAGGAACAATGTTGCTGTTGCAGAAGGTCAACAACGAAATATGGCATCTCCAAAAACATGTCAAAGTGCCAAAAGTACTATCACTTTTACACTGCCTGCATCCAGGATAGTTAAACGACCGCAAGTATCTTTCAGCGGTGAAATCGCTGTCGAATATATATCCAAAAAAATATGTGACGAAATTAGTCCAGGTTCTTCGACATTTGATACATCTTCCGTAAAAAGTACTTTTGAGCGAGGAGAAATTCCAGGTTTTAAAAGCTTATTATTCGACTTTAACAATGTTGAAGATTTTTACAGTAGTGACAACAATTGTTTATCTAGCGGTATGAATTTAAATTTCAATCACTACTTAATTGCCTTGATGTTCCACAATCCACATGTTTTGCATGACTCACTATTTGACGGTTTGCAATTTTTGTAGGTGATTGTGATGATGTTGATGTAAATGAATTTCACAATACTATTACTAAGTGGAGTGAGTATCTGGATGTTGGTGATCCTGATAAAATTTGTTCAAAGTGTCAGGCGATCATGTGGAATCATGAAAGGAACAATAAATCTGCACCCAGAAAGCCTCCAACTTTCTCTCTTTGTTGTAAAAATGGCCAGATAATTTTTGAGAAAGAAAAGCAAACTCTCGAACCTCTCGCTACACTCCTTAGTGGTGGTTTTTGTTTTAGGAATTTCAAGAAAATTATTAGAATGTACAACTGTATGTTTTCCATGTCTTCAACTAGAGGAAAAATTGATCGTAGTATCAATCGGGGCGGCGCCCCTTATTGTTTCAAGGTCAAAGGTATAAATTACCACAGTATAGAAAATTTTGTACCACCTGATGGTGAGATCCCCAAATTTTGTCAACTCTACATACATGACACTGAAGATGAAGTACATAACAGAATAAAACGCCGTTAAAGGAGGAAGTGAGGCTGTAGATGAAGATATCGTACATTCGTTGTTAGAAATGTTGGATGAACATAATCGTTTGGTCAAAGGTTTTCATATGGCACGTGAAAGGATTAGTCAAAATGCAGTTGATGAATTTATATTGGTTCTAATATCTTCGTCTTCCGCATCTGGTCGACCTAACCATATTGGCCCATCAAATGAAGTTGTCGGATTGATTGTCACAGACGACTATGCAAAAGGATGCAGGGATACAATAATCCATTCAAGAACCAATGGATTGGAGAGGATTTTTGAAACTGATCCACGATTTATGTAGCTACAGTATCCTATTCTTTTTCCTCATGGAGATATTGGATTTTACCGTCAAATCCCTTTAAACATACTAAATAAAAAAACCTAAACAGACCCAGAATACCGAAAATGAGGATCTAGATAAAAAGGGGGAGAGAGAATTCATCATGATGAAAGAATATTACAATTATAAACTCATGATACGACCTTCAAAAGGTATATTCAATATCAATACTATATTTTATTACGTATCTATTAGTATTATCTCAAATTTTAATACTCTCATTGATTTAATCATGTATATTCAGGTTTGACTGCACATCTCGGAGGTCGTTTATGGCAGCAATATGTTGTTGACGCATTTATTGCGATTGAGCAATACAGACTTGACTGGATCAGAGGTCACCAGACTACCATTCGTTCTGATATGTACCACAATATACGAGATGCACTACAAAAGCATGATAGCAATCCTGAAAATGTCAGCAAAGCAACAATTTTACCAGCCTCCTTCACTGGAAATAAAAGGTACATGAATCAGTATTTCAAGGACATTTTGGCCATTTGTCGAACACTTAGACACCCATTATTGTTCCTTACGATGACTACTAATATAAAATGGCCCGAAATACAATGAATGTTAAAGTTTCTACCTGGTGTTGATGTTGTTGACGCTCCCGATGTCATTGCAAGGATATTTAAAATGAAAGTTGACCAGCTGCTTGATTAAATCAAAAAATAAAAACTGTTTTGGACGTTGTATTGGAGGTATTAAATTTTTCACATTTTCTGCCACTAAAAAATTTTCCAGTTTTTTTACCAGGACATGTATGTCAATCTTGATATAATTTTTTTATTTAACTGTCATTTTATAGTAATGCACGTCATAGAGTTTCAAAAGCATGGATTTCCACATGCTCACATGCTAATATGGTTGCATCTAAACGATCGTCCCAAGACAACATACCAAATAGATAAAATGGTTACTGCAGAATTTCCTGACCCAAGTATTGATCCAGTGGGTTACGAAGCTGTCAAGAATTAGATGATCCACGGACCATGTGGCACTGACTGTGTTAATTCTCCATGTATAGTTGAGGGCCATTGTACTAAACATTTTCCTAAAAGGTAATTCTTTATCTTTTACATAAACTTTAATTTACATAGACATGAGGGATAAAACACCCTTCTCAATCACCTTTTAGGAAAACAGTCCTCTTAATTTATTAGAATGAATTTGAAATATTGTTTTTCCTTTTTAATAGGTATAATTCTCACACATTCTTCGATGATTGTGGCTTTCCCATTTATAAGAGGAGAAATACTAGAATTACCGTAAAGAAAAAAGGAATTGACTTGGATAATCGTTATGTTGTCCCATACAATCGAGATCTTCTAATAAGATTTCAATGTCACACAAATCTAGAGATTTGTAACAGCTCAAGATCATTGAAATATCTGTTCAAGTATTGTCTGAAAGGACATGATACCGCCACCATGTGTCTGAGGAAAAAAACAAACAAAAATGGGTGCACAACACCAATCACTCCTGAGAAACGTCCGCTTGAGGAAGTTAAACAATAATTGGATGGGAGATATGTTTGTGCATCTAAAGCGTCATGGAGGATATTTGGTTTTGACATCCATTCTCGTTGGCCTTCTGTTGAACGATTGCCAATACATCTATCGAATGACAAGCATGTGTCATTTAAGGACTCACAAAATCTATAGTAAGTTTGCGACAATGCTGGAACAAAGAAAAACAAATTAGAAGCATGGTTTGATGCAAATAAAATACATCCTGAGGCCAAAAATTTAACCTATTCAAAATTCCCAAGCAAGTTTATATGGCATCCACAACCGGGTATCTGGAAACAGAGGAAAATAGGTGATGTAATTGGTAGGCTTTCTGAAGTACATTCATCCAGCGGTGAATTATTTTATCTCCGCATGCTCTTGCTCAGGATTAAAGGTGCTGTATCTTTTGATGATTTGAAGGCAGTCAATGGCCATGTTCATAACTCTTTTCACGAAGCTTGTGTCGTGCTTGGTATCCTCCAAATCGACCAGCAATGGCATGAAGCTATAGCTGAAAATGCGCATACATCCATGCCTCCACAACTACGTGCTATGTTTGTCAACATTTTAGTATACAGTCCAATCTCTCATCCACAGAAGAATGGAATCATTGTTCTAGTGAGGCGACACCTCACTGACAATCCAAACCTTTGTCTATCAGATTTTGATATCCAAAATTACGCTCTTATATGTATGAGCTGTTAATAATGCTTTACACATAATACATATTCCATGATTGTTGTAATAGTATCAATGTTTATTAATATTATGGAAGAGATAGAGAAATTGTTGAATGATATTGGTAAAAGCCTGAGAAACTTCCCAGATATGCCATTTCCAGGAGATGCTGTTTTTTCTAACTCCGGGAATAGGCTAATTCTTGAGGAAACATCATATGACACAGAAGAAATGAAGAGAATCCACACAAGAATCATATTCTTCTCAATGATGAACAGAAGATAGTCTATGATTACATTCTTGACAATATCAACCAGAAAAAAGGCGGTGTTTTCTTTGTTTACAGAAGTGGAGGTTGTGGAAAGACTTCCTTGTGGTAGCTATATTATCGATTACGATCAGAGCATAAGATTGTGATTTTTGTGGCCTCATGTGGTATAGCTGCCGTGTTGCTTCCTGGTGGAAGAACCGCACACTCCCGCTTTCATATTCCGCTCAAATTTGATGAACATTGTTCTGCCGGTTTAAGACACGGAACCGATATTTCCGAGCTACTTCAGCAAACTGATTTAATAATTTGGGATAAGGCTCCTATGCAACATGTTCATGCTTTTAAATGCGTTGATCGATCCTTGAGAGATATTATGTCTGCTATTGATAAAAGGGGAGCTAAAAAGCCATTTGGTGGTATAACCATTGTTTTTGGTGAAGATTTTCGGCAGATACTTCCTGTCATTCCAAAAGCATCAAGGGCTGAAGTAGACTGTGAAAGGAATATGTCCTAAGTCCAATCATGTATGAGGATTTAGGAATAACTTTTATGTAATCTGTTTTGATTTCATTGATATTAATAAAAGACTTATTTTGTTTTTATTACGGGCTTTATCTATTTAAGTGTTTAAATAAGATATACCATAGTTTAGAGTAAAGCTTTTTATGGATTATGATGAGATCATAATAGTGAGACCTAAAAAGATGATAACTCTAAACTTAAATAGTTCCTGGTCATAGGATTACTAACTGGTAATTAATAATCCGCAAAGATCGGTACATACTATGCTTGCTTCATTATGAAGGATGTCTGTTCTCATAGACATTTGTGTGGTGACACTATAGCTAGTATGTAGGTGCTTATTATAGAATAAGTTCACTGAACATGACTCGCACAGCTGAACAACTGATGGAGTTCACTCACGTGTCAGCAGTTGTTCACCTAGTGATAGTTGTACAAGTATCCTTAGACTTGAGGTCATCATAGTTATCTTGTGTACACTGAACTATGCTTTGGTTTAGTTCTTAGTCTCCAGGGACAATTATTAGGGCTCTTCTGGGTATAAGAATTTGTACACGAAGATAGTGTATGATCAATAAAGGATCTACCCCTTCCAGTGAAGGAAGCGAATGTTCAAGGCTGATCCACTTATGCTAGTTCAGGAATCTCTGGCCAGAGTGAATGAAATTAAAAAGGAGTTTCTAATTTGCATAGAACTAAGCATAGTAAATGGAAAGCAAGTGATTAAATTAGATAGGCTTGACACGAGATCCATGCCTTGTATTTAATCGGGACATTGTAGGGTAGAAGGAGTTTATTGTACGGTAACTATTCACTGACAGGTTCTTGGTATTCCAAGCAGTGAATTCATATTATCTGGATAGTCGCGATATGTTGAGAAGCATCACTCACGATGTAGAATAAATGTGATTAATTAATTAATCATATTTAATAAATTAGAGAATTTATATAAATAATGATAAAATAGTTTTATTATTATTTATTTCTACTACCGGCTTAATATTGAACCTACATGGTCACACCATAAAAAGAGAATGATTTAATGGTGGAAGAATTAATTAATAATGGCCAATAATTATTTATTTGTGAAATAAATAATTAATTGGCAAATTTAATAATTGATTAAATGAGATTTAATTGATTATAAATTAATTAAGAAAAGTTCTTAATATTATTAATTAAGGATTTAATTTTTGGAAATTAAATCAAGAGAGAGAATTATTTCTAAAGTGTTTAGAAAAAGGATTAATAATTAAAAGGTGTTTTAATTATTAATGAGAATAATAAATGGGATAATAATAATATTATTTATGAGAAAATTTCAGCTGAAAATTTTGCCTATAAATACACTATTATAGACCCTATTTTATTCTAACCCCACATCAAACCCGAAAACCCAAAAAGTTTAGAAAACCCAATTCTCTCCTCCTTCTTCCTCCTCCTTAACATCGTTTTCTTGGTAACCGGTGGAGTGCTTCACACTTGAGGAGCAACTGCTAAGGATCTCTGATCGTTGTCTCCGAATTATTTTAAAAGGTTAGATTCGATCCCTCGAATTTTTATTCACGATTTATATGTTTTTATTTGGATTTTGTATGTGTAAAAGTGTTTTACCATGACCCCGCTGCGTTAAAAATCCAACAGTGGTATCAGAGCGTAGGTTGTATGCATATAGATCTGTGGTAAAAATTTCAGAATTTTATGTGCTTGTATGAATTAATTATGATTTTTACAAGTTATATCATGGATTAATTTTGTCTGATGAGAAATCGTTTCTCAGAATAATTTTGAATGTTGATCTGGGTTCTACATGTGTTGTAGATCGTCTGGGTATTTTTTTCATAATTTTAGGATGTATAGATTTTTTATTATGAATTTTTGAAGTTGTTTCAATTAAAATTCGTAATTAAATAAGTATATATATATATGTAATTGTAAGTAAGTATATATATATTATACTTCTGCTATTTGTACTTCCACTGTGTTGTTGTCTGCTATTGTTTGAATTCTGCACGGAAGACACAGAACAGGAACAGTCTGACAAGCACGCTAATCGAGCCAGGCGGCGGCTGAAAAAAAAAAAAAATATAGGGGTGTAACGCATTCCGGGAATGCGTTACACACCTGTGGCGCATTCACGGAATGCGTTACACCCTTTAATGGCTTAAAAGGGGTGTAACGCATCACCGGAATGCCTTACAGGGCTTGTAACGCGTTCCTGTAATGCGTTACAACCCGTCTGTTGATTTTAAAATTGATTTTCTGGGAGTTTCGTAACTCCGTTTTAGGCGTGCAATATACCGTTGGATTCGTTTTTCCGAGACGGATCTAATGGAGTGATCAATTTTAGTTTATATTAAAGTTTTGAACTGTTTATATTTCCATGAAGTGTTTTAAAGCTGTTTTTGACTGTTTTAATTGCTTTTAAATGCTTCATGTGATACATAGAGATGTATAATGCTTAGAATAATGTGCTAGATGATATAACATGCCTACCTTGATGTTTATTCATGTTGATATATGTGATATATGCATAGTTTATCATGCGATGATAGATTTAGGTGAACTTAAATAAACATAAGGCGTTTGTTAGACAACCTAGTATAGTGAAATTGTTTCATAACCTTAATAATAATATTATGAATACAATCATGAGATTCTTGTGTTTATGAAACACGTAATTGAATATGAATTTTCGATATGAGAGAAAGGATGATTCTGTCAACAACAGATTTCTATCTGTAAGAAAGGGTTATTAAGTGACGCCTCTTGACAATGCTCCACCCGATCTGGGAATCATCTGATTATTGATTATTGATTTGAAATATTTAATTTAAAAGGAAGAATCTCTTTATAATATGATTATGATTGTAACGTAATATAATCCCTCTAAAATTAAATAATATCAAGTAGTAATTGGCCAATGACACAACGGGCTTGTGTCGGTCATAGCTTTCCAACATGATAGAAAAGTAGTTCTTATTTTTGAATCATTGTCGATTCGTGCTACAGCCGAGGGCTTTGATTTCGAAATAAGAAATACTTGTCTATTACATAGAGATGTGTACATTGAATAACAATCTAAAGGTCGGTACGTGCTACAGCCGTGGGCCTTTGGGGACCGATTCAACTGTATGGAATGTTGGGTTAGACTTGACTTAGAATATTGAGTTTGTCGTGCTACAGCCGAGACTCAATTATTCAAGAGGCTAAAGTTTGATTAGGGAATAACATGAGATGTAATTGACAAGAGTTGTCTGCCTATTGAACATTGCATGGCGGTTCGTGCTACAGCCGGGGTTGTGTAATGAAATGTAGGATCCCTATTCTCACTAGCATTATGAATGCTTAATTTTTCACGTAGGGGGTTGAATAAATTAGGAAAACTAGTGGGAGCCACTTATGAATAAAGACCCGATTCATATAGTGTTTTGAAATGAAATCGAATATTTGCTAAGTGTTGTTATGTGTTTATCATTTTCAGATTTACAATATACATTATGTCTTCTGCACTATCACTCAGGAGCATACTGGATGCTCACAAATTGGTTGGTCCTAATTATGCTGACTGGCTTCGAAACTTGAGAATTGTTCTCAGGATTGAGAAGCTGGAATATGTGATTGACTCACCTAAGCCTACTGAACCTGCTAGTGATGCACATAATGATGAACATGTTGTGTATCGTAAGTGGATAGATGATGCAAATGTTGCTCAATGCATCATGCTAGCTTCCATGAACATTGAGCTACAGAAGCAACATGAGCATATGGATGCTCACACTATCCTCATGCATCTACAAGAGTTGTATGATGTGGCGGGGTGGACAGCTCGATATGAGATATCAAAGGAGTTGTTCGGTTGTAGGATGTCTGAGGGATCATCTGTGAATGACCATGTACTTAAGATGATCAATTTGATTGAACGTCTTGGACAACTTGGTTTTGCGATGGATGGGGAGCTGAGCCAAGACTTGGTCTTGCAATCGCTTCCGAGTTCGTTCTCGCAGTTTGTTGTGAACTTTCACATGAATAAGTTGGATGTCAGCCTGCCTGAACTCCACAACATGTTGAAGACTGCGGAATCGAATTTCCCCCCTAAGAAGAGTTCTGTTCTTCTAATTGGTGAAGGTTCCAATCCTAAGAAAAGGAAGAGGAACTCTTCCAAGAAGAAGAAAGTAGGTGAGAAAACGCCGATTCCACCAAAAGCTGAAGACCCCGAGAGCAAAGTTGTTTGCTTTCACTGTAACAAGGTGGGGCACTGGAAGAGGAACTGTAAGGTTTACCTTGCAGAATTGAAGAAGAAGGGTAGTGAGACTACCGCTTCTGATTCAGGTATGTTCATGATAGATGTGAATATGTCATTTCTACTTGGGTATTAGATACCGCCTGTGGTTCTCATATCTGCAATTTGTTGCAGGGACCAAGGAGAAGTAGGACTCTTGAGGAAGAGGAGGTGATTCTACTGATGGAAATGGAGCAAGAGTTGCTGCTGAAGATGTAGAATCATTTCATTTACATATGCCAACGGGCAAGACTATTGTTTGAAATAATTATTATTTTGTTCCCTCGATTGTGAGGAATATTATTCCCATGTTGGACTTGGCTGGATTTTCATTTATTATTGAGAATAATGAATGTTCTATTCTTAGAGATAATATTCTTTATGGACGTGGTACTTTAAATAATGGTCTGTATGTATGTGACATAATTTATTTCAGATTGAACAAACTAATAAAAGAAAAGGGATGATAAAAATCTCACTTTATAGTGGCATTGCAGTCTCCATTTAGTAGACATGGAGAGAGGGCTGCAAATTTGCTAGGAATGGTACACACAGATGTATGTGGACCAATGTCTACGCAAGCCATGGGTGGATTTTCATACTTCATTACTTTCATAGATGATAGATCTAGATTCGGATATGTGTTTGATGAAACACAAGTCTGAGGCCTTTGAAAAGTTCAAAGAATATAAGTATGAAGTGGAGAAATAAACCAAATATAGTATTATAATTCTTCGATTAGATCGAGATGGTGAATACTTTAATGGAGTGTTTCTAGATTATCTCAAAGTAAATGGTATAGTCTCCCAGTGGACTCCTCCAGATTGGTATCTGAAAGGAGAAATCGAACTTTGTTAGACATAGTTCAGTCCATGATGAGCTATGCAAATCTTCCAGTATTCCTATGGGGTTATGCATTGGAAACCTCAGCATATTTACTGAATATGGTGCCTTCCAAATCTGTTCCTCAAACTCCGTATGAGATATGGAAAGTAAGGAAACCGAGTCTTAAACACGTTAAGATTTGGGGATGTCCAGCTTATGTCAAGTAAGTTGACCCAGATAAGCTGGAATATCGATCCGTAAAATGTAGTTTTTTGGGATATCCTAAAGAGACTTTAGGGTATTACTTTTACACCGATCATCGGGTGTTTGTCTCCAGACATGCTACCTTCTTGGAAAAGGAGTTTATCCTTGAAGGAAACAGGGGGAGCAAAATTGAACTTGATGAAGTTCAAGAAGCACAAACTACTACGGATCAAGTGGAAACACCTGTTCTGACTGAACAACCTTTTGTGGAACAGCCCATTCATAGGTCAGGGAGAGTGTCTCGCCAACCTGAGAGGTAATATGGCCTTGTCATTGAGAATGACAATGAGTTGTCGATCATTGATGATGACGACCCTGTGACCTATAATGAGGCTATGAGTAGTGTTGACTCAGAGAAATGGCATAGTGCCATGAAATCCAGAATGGAATCTATGTATACGGTATACAAAAGATAGATTATAGCAGATGGCCAGGTGGAGACCTATAAGGCCAGGCTTGTGGCAAAAAGGATTCAAACAAAGGCAATGGATTGACTTTGATGAAACTTTTTACCTGTAGCCATGTTAAAATCAGTTCGGATTTTGCTTGCGAATGCTGCTTACTACGACTATGAAATCTGGCAGATGGCCAGATGGTTTTCTTTCCAAAAGAAATGAAAACCTAGTGTGTAAGCTGCTGCGAACCATATGTGGTTTAAAGTAGGCTTCTCGAAAGATGGAACATTCGTTTTGATTAGACAATCAAATAGTTTGATTTTATCAAAAATGTAGATGAACCATGCGTCTACAAAAGGGTTAGTGGGAGCGCGGTAACATTTCTTGTATTATATTGAATTAGAGTTGACACACATAACAACATAATGACAGGATGGGTATTAGATACCAGAGTGATTGGCTTTAGTACAAGTGGGAGATTGAAAGGAATATGTTCTAAGTCCAATCATGTATGAGGATTTAGGAATAACTTTTATGTAATCTGTTTTGATTTCATTAATATTAATAAAAGACTTGTTTTTTTTAATTACGGGCTTTATCTATTTAAGTGTTTAAATAAGATATACAATAGTTTAGAGTAAAGCTTTTTATGGATTATGATGAGATCATAATAGTGAGACCTAAAAAGATGATAACTCTAAACTTAAATAGTTCCTGGTCATAGGATTACTAACTGGTAATTAATAATCCGCAAAGATCGGTACATACTATGCTTGCTTCATTATGAAGGATGTCTGTTCTCATAGACATTTGTGTGGTGACACTATAGCTAGTATGTAGGTGCTTATTATAGAATAAGTTCACTGAACATGACTCGCACAGCTGAACAACTGATGGAGTTCACTCATGTGTCAGCAGTTATTCACCTAGTGATAGTTGTACAAGTATCCTTAGACTTGAGGTCATCATAGTTATCTTGGGTACACTGAACTATGCTTTGGTTTAGTTCTTAGTCTCCAAGGACAATTATTAGGGCTCTTCTGGGTATAGGAATTTGTACACGAAGATAGTGTATGATCAATAAAGGATCTACCCCTTTCAGTGAAGGAAGCGAATGTTCAAGGCTGATCCACTTATGCTAGTTCAGGAATCTCTGGCCAGAGTGAATGAAATTAGAAAGGAGTTTCTAATTTGCATAGAACTAAGCATAGTAAATGGAAAGCAAATGATTAAATTAGATAGGCTTGACACGAGATCCATGCCTTGTATTTAATCGGGACATTGTAGGGTAGAAGGAGTTTATTGTACGGTAACTATTCACTGACAGGTTTTTGGTATTCAAAGCAGTGAATTCATATTATCCGGATAGCCGCGATATGTTGAGAAGCATCACTCACGATGTAGAATAAATGTGATTAATTAATTAATCATATTTAATAAATTAGAGAATTTATATACATAATGATAAAATAGTTTTATTATTATTTATTTCTACTGCCGGCTTAATATTGAACCTACAGGGTCACACCATAAAAAGAGAATGATTTAATGGTGGAGGAATTAATTAATAACGGCTAATAATTATTTATTTATGAAATAAATAATTAATTGGCAAATTTAATAATTGATTAAATGAGATTTAATTGATTATAAATTAATTAAGAAAAGTTCTTAATATTATTAATTAAGGATTTAATTTTTGGAAATTAAATCAAGAGAGAGAATTATTTCTAAAGTGTTTAGAAAAAGGATTAATAATTAAAAGGTGTTTTAATTATTAATGAGAATAATAAATGGGATAATAATAATATTATTTATGGGAAAATTTCAGCTGAAAATTTTGCCTAGAAATACACTATTATAGACCCTATTTTATTCTAACCCCACATCAAACCCGAAAACCCAAAAAGTTTGGAAAACCCAATTCTCTCCACCTTCTTCCTCCTCCTTAACATCGTTTTCTTGGTGGATACCGGTGGAGTGCTTCACACTTGAGGAGCAACTGCTAAGGATCTCTGATCGTTGTCTCCGAATTATTTTAAAAGGTTAGATTCGATCCCTCGAATTTTTATTCAGGATTTATATGCTTTTATTTGGATTTTGTATGTGTAAAAGTGTTTTACCATGACCCCGCTGCGTTAAAAATCCAACAGACTGCACTACCCTCAATAAATCCAAGCTTTGGGAATCCTGTGAGGTATTTTTATTGAAGAAAAATATGTGACTTAATGCAGGAAATACAGATGTGGAGAACAAGACCATCGCGGACTTTAGCAAGTGGCAGCTTGTTGTCGGTGATGGTAATAAAACCAATATTTCTCCAAGTCCAGACAGTGGTGAAATGTTAAAAAAGATTCCCTATCATTATATCATTCTTACGTCTGGAGATCCAATCCAGAAGCTTTTTAAGGTGACATACCCAGATTTTCTGTATAATATCTCTTCACATGAATACCTCAGATCAAGGGCCATACTCACACCTACCAATATCGTGGTGGATGAAATTAATACACATATACTTGAAAAAATTCAGGAACTTTTTATACGTATCTGAGTCAGGATTCAATTGATGATGCTGGTAATGATGATAATGATTTCAGATCCGCATTTCCAGTTGAATATCTAAACACTATCAATATTCCTTGGATTCCTAAGCATGAGTTAAAATTGAAGGTAGGAGTTGTCGTCATGCCTATGAGAAACTTGAACCAGATTATGAGATTATGCAATGGTACAAGAATGATTGTGAAATTTAGTAGATTGAACAGTATTGAATGTGAGATACTCTGTGGCTCTCATGTTGGAAGCAAACATCTAAATCCTAGAATTGAGATGATTCCAAGTGACACGAACTGGCCCTTTGAATTTAACTGCGTTCAGTTTCCGATTCAAATATGTTATGCCATGAAAATTAACAAAATTCAGGGACAATCACTTGAGACGGTTGGGCTTTACCTTCCTAGAGTAGCTTTCTCGCATGAACATATTTATGTTGCTATATCCAGAGTTACACGACCTGAAGGCCTCCATATTCTCATTGATAGTGATGATGGTAGTAACACAAATATTACAAATAATGTAGTTTTTAAGGAAGTGTTTTACAATCTTCCAAGTGTATACAATTGACCTGACATATTAAGAACATTTGATTGCATACTTCTATATTTCCTGCTTTACTCCGGATTTATTGTGTGTGATATATCAATGTTGTAAGTGCAACAACTAATATGTTGCATTGTTTAATGTGTTTCACCTGTGTTTAAACATAATAATAACAAAATCGCTCCAATTAATTTATCTATTAAAAATATGTTTAATTTATTTGATTAAGATATTGTTAATGGTTAAATAAATTATATAGATCTTATTGTTAATCAAAGGATTACAGTTTTCCTCTTTTTTTGGAAGAAACCCAAATGATAAGGTTGGTTAGTTGTCATAATCACATCAAACAGTATTCAATCAATTATCAACAAATTAAACCAGGATATTACTCTAATTCTCATTTAAAGGAATAGATTTACACTATCAATTTCGAGCTAAATTGTTGGCATCTCCCTAATGCCTTGCCGGTGAAATATATTTTCAACAGTTTTACAAGAGCTTTGTCATTTGGTAACCATCATCTTTATTTTTCTCTCAAAAGTGCAACCATTTTGTAAGATCTTCAATTCTTTAACCGATTTATACTATTCTTAGAATATCGAATGTATGAATTGCTTACGTACTTAGATTATCTACAATGTTTAAATAATCTTTTTTCTTGCTCTTCTTATAGTGATCTTTTTTAGTGGAATCATTTGATCGTCTATCCAATCCCAACAAGGCAAGCACTAACTTTAAATTAAGGTCAGGGTTACCAGGATGTAGGCTAACATGACTTTAGAGACGAACTCATTGAAAGGCTACAATCTTATTTTCCTTGACGATGATGTATGGTTTAGATTTATTCATCTTTGCATGATTTATTGTCAATCTTGTTTTCCACTAATATGTAATTATGTCATTTACATTATTTAAATGTAGGATAACCATGTTCATTCCTTTGCCTATCATAACATTTAGAATAGATTCACCATAAAGATTGTGGAAGGTCGTGTCTATATTTTTGACCAGTTTGTAGTTAAAGATCCTGTTGGGAATTTGAAGCCTGTGCAGTCAACGCTCTGCATCATATTTATAGGCTCCACTACTGTAAGGACCGCTGATAATGGTGGCATGATCCCATCGCAAAATTTTTAGTTTTTGGACCTGGGAGATTTGTTTGCAGAAGCAAATAAATGCCTTCCTCAACAGCAGCCTGAATTTGCAATAGGTCCGGTAACGCACTCTATCAACTCAATATTGTCTTAATGTACTCATATGAAACAAACATGCTATAATTATAAGATATTATACTTTAATATTATGTAATTTTTTTTATGTAAAATAGATATTATTGGAGTTGTGGAAGAGTATGAAGGTTTGAACAAGCTTTCTACTAAATACGGAGATAGGGACATTGTGAAGTTTAGAATACGTGATTCAAGGTTGTGTGCATATGTATATTTAATCAGTAGTCTAATTACAAATCTACCTTACATATTGCTATAGATTATTAACCTTACTCATATTGAATCCTATTTTATAGTAATGCCCACAAAGTCACTGTTTGGGGTGATCTTGCTGTGTCGTTCAACGACAAGATGGTTGAAAATCCCAAAAAACCGATCATTGATGTGACACCCTCCAAACCCGGGTTAGAAGTGTGGGGTCCACAACATATACATAATATATAAACCTGTATATGAAATATTATTTGCAATGACCCTGCTTTACATAACCACGGATCGCAACAGGTTAAAGTATGAAAACAAGCCACAACCTTAACTTTTATTACAACCTACCAAATCCCAACTAATTTAATTTATAACTGATATGAAATTATTCTTATAATCTTACTATCTCACTACTGCAATAAGCTCCTGCTAGCTCGATCCAACATAATTTGGAATCCTAGCTCGTACATTGAACTGGGAAAACCTCGCTATCAACCGTATCCTTCTTAACTGTAGAATACATAAAAAAATTTGCAAGAGTGAGCTAACTAGCTCAGCAAGTCACAATGTCAATAATTGAGGTTAATCAATGATCAACGAAATGGTTCTGAGGAATCAAATTTATTGCTAAACAATCATTAGAATTGGATATTCATTTTAAGTTTTAAAACCAAGGTTATGCGGCTGATCAGTCACGCACTAACCCCTAGCAAAGCACATAGCACTACTCTAATTACTGGATCCAAGGCACACACTGGCCTAACTTGACCATTGATATGGTCTGACCACGAATCTGGTCCCTATATATAAAAAAAATATCTAATTCTAAAGCAGTTCAATATGATAAACAATATAATTCAATAAAACAAGATCGTAATCAATAGTTATGAAACATTTGTATAATGGCATGATACATTTCATGAGTAACACAAGGGGTATCGAAGTATGTATAAGAAATGGCCTTCAGCTTGTAGGAGAATCGGGTATTAGATGAACAATTGTTTACAAGATTTAGTTCTTTGATGTCACAAGGTATGGTTGAGTATAAAAGTTTCTAAATGTTCAAACAATTCTATACCAGTGTTTGGTGGTTGTATATTTGAAGAGTAGTGTCATATTTGTGTGGTTTAGTATCTGGAAATCAACAAGAGATGGTTCATAAAGAATAAGGCTTGCGGCTCAAAGATCAAAAATGATGTGGTTCAGGTTCAAGGCTGAAGGATTCAATATATTTACAATATAAAACATAGCTATTTTGAATACTTAACAGTATGTTACGAGAAAGTTTAGAAATATTTGCATTATATCTCGAAAAAGGTTTAGAATTACTTGCCTTATCATAATCGATTCCAATTTCACTTGTACTTGCCCAATGACTTTCTTTAACAACCATTCGTCTACTTTTCCTATGCCTCGATTCTATTTTCTGATCACTTGCCGTATTTTCTACATGTCAATTCCATTTTCTGATCACCTGCTTCCCTTTCCTACACCTCATTTACTCTGCTAGGCATCATAAGTATCTATCAATATTCATCTCACATTATTCTAATCGTCACATGGACGTCATAAGGTTTCAACTACCCTTCCTTTTACCCAAATCCGATTTACGGATTAAAAGTTATGCTAAAACAAGTAAGAACTGATCACATAGACCGATAGTCAAACAAATAAGTCACATATAGCACAGAGCACATCAAACAATCAATGAAATATTATTTATAGGCTTTCGAGTATTTAAAATGATTTTTAAAACATTTTTCCGAATTAAAACGGGTCGTTGGATCAATTTCAAAGTAATAAACAGGGTTCGGTTGGCCAAATCTGACTTCAAAACAATTTTATAATACTTATCGAGCCTTGAAAATAATTTAAAATACTATTTTAAAGCTCGAAACTATTTTTCGGAATTTTTAAATCATTTTAAAATAATTAAATCTAATTAAATAATCAATTAAAATCAATTAATAAATAATTAAACTAACTAATCAATTAATATTTAAATTAATTGACCAATTAATTAATTATTAATAAATTAAAATTAATTAATTAAGTAATTTAGATTTATTTTTGAATTAAAAATGAATTTTGGAATTAAAATAAATGATTTTTAGAATTTTAAAATAATTAAAACTATTTTAAAAATCATTTTATAAAAAAAATCCTGTTTTTGAAAATAAATAAAACAGAAATCTAAATTTTATAAGTTTTTAAAATGTGAGGGACTAAATTGTAAGTTTTTGTAAACTAGGGGAACTAGACAGCAATTTTGTCGTCTCCCCCCTTCCACTTTGCCGGCGGACGGCCGGGAAGCCATTAACGGCGACCCGCCGACGCGCAAGCTCGCCGGAAAGCTTTAATCAAGGTCAGAACTGGATCAAATTTACAGGAAATCATCTACACCTCTCCAGACACCCATTTATGCAATCAAATCGCCCTAACGATTAACAAAATGGCCGGAAAACCAACGGGAAAAACCCGTCACTGTCGTGGCTTCGGTTTTCCGATGAGCATCCTCCGGGAATCGTTCGTTGATTCCAAATACACCATTCAATTCGTTATTAAACGATCTATCTAATCACACCAATAATTTTAGCAGATAACCCCTAAACAAGAAACACCTAAATTCAATTAAAAATATTCAAACGAATATAAACCCTAATTTCTTTAATCAGATAATCAAATCCAAAATTAAACATGTTATTGAACTCCAAAGTAAGAGTATAATATACCAAAATGATCAGGAAAATAAGCTATACAACATACAATCATCAAATCATACAAACAATCTCTCGAACAAAAATTCATAATTTAAATACCAAGAAATTCGAATATAACTAATTAAATAGAAAATCACCTGATGTTTCTGGGTATGTTTTGATGAAATATTTGGATTCTAGATTTCAGTAGCTTCGTTTTGAGTATATATATGCCAAAATCGGATATCGATAACGCCTCCGAATTTGTGTTTGATTACGAAGAATAAAATATAATTATAGTATTTTCTCTGTAAAAACTCTGTAAATACTGTTTGCAAATGATTTGTGGTACAAAATAAAATACGGTAAATGCTATTTATAATTACGGGAAATTAGTATCCCGTTGGATCATTCTAGATACAAAATGGTACGTTTATTTATAAAAACTGATCCAAACGGTACCGGTTTTCGAGATAATTATCCAAACCGGTACAATTTGTACTGCGGTCTTGGTCTCAGCGCCTGGTTACACGAATTACGAGGTGATAATTGTGATAGTTTAATAAAAAGATCCCGTTTATCAAAAATACGAGTTTTATTGATTTACCGAAATGAATAATGTATCAAAAATGTTGCGCCGGTGCCCGCACAGGACAAACCGTACGCCTGATCGAAAAAGTCAAAATATGGAAAATGCTCGGAATATTGCAATTAGGTTAGGAAGGAGTTCTCGGAAGAGTTTCGGGTTATAAAAACGTAAAAACGGATGACGTCGGTTGGTTCCCGATTGTATAAAATAGTTTTTAAATACTCGGAAAAAGATTTTATAAAATCCATATATTTCCTATAAAATCATAAATCAATATAAAAATACATAGAAAGATATGACAATTATTTATATTTTATTTTGGACATATAAAAATTAAAATACTCAATTAATATTATTCTTAAACATCCAAACACATTTAACACTTAACAAATAATTCACAGAATAAATACTGAACATACATAATAATTATTTTTTAGCAAAAATACTCAAAAGGTCCAACGTATCTTGGGCTCAATTTTCCTTTCCTTCCCAATCTCATTAATCCCTTCCCCGGTGATACTTTCAATAATACCAAACTTCCTTCTTCGAATTCCATATCTTTCCTTGATTGATCTGCATACTTCCTTTATCAGTCTTGTGATGCTATCAATCTCTTCTGGATAACTTCAACAACTTCCTTCGGTTGCTGCACTAGTTCAGGTCCAAGTATTTTGTGTTTTTCCCACTTTGTCCCAATATATACAGGAGATCGACATTGCGTCCATAAAGAGCTTCATAGGGTGGCATTCCAATACTAGCGTGATAACTGTTGTTGTAAGCAAATTCTACCAGGGGTAAATGCTCGTCCCAACTTCCTTTGAAATCAATAGCACAAATACTCAACATGAATTCGATTGTCTGGATCGTTCTTTCACTCTGGCCATCCGTCTGTGGATGGTAAGCCGTACTCATATTCAGTCTCGTTCCCAAACATTCTTGAAAATTCTTCCAAAATCTTGAATTAAATCTTGGATCTCGATCGGATACGATGGATACAGGAACTCCATGACGAACTACGATTTCTTTCAAGTACATATGGACTAACTTGTTGAGTGAAAATCTTTTATTTATAGGCTGAAAATGAGCTGACTTGGTAAGTCTCTATCCACCATAACCCAAATGGCATCATGATTAGCTTTTGTCCTTGGTAATCCAACTATGAAATCCATAGCAATATGCCCCCACTTCCATTCTGGAATCTCCAATGGTTGTAGTAATCCACTTGGTCTCTGATGCTCTGCTTATTTATTTAATATGCCTAACACCCCCTGATCCGTGGTGAAATTTCCTTTTCACATTCGACTATCAATATTCTTCTTTAAACTTCTGTATAATTTGGTATTTCTTGAACGAATTAAATACTTAGGATTGTAAGTTCCCTTTAGGATCTCATTCCTAAATTCTACCACTTGTAGCATCCAAGTTCTGAAAGGAAATCTAAGGTTACCATGATCATTCTTTTAAGTGCATAATTTTCCTCTTATTAAACTGTTAATATCGTGATCCACTATCTCTTCTTGCTAACCGTTAACATTCTGATCCATCATCTTCTTTTGATATCTTTTTATCTTCTTTTAACAACTTTGACTGAAAGGTCATACTATCCATTCTTGCTCCTTTTGGATCATGAACCCTGACTTCCAATTCCTACTTCTAAAATTCCATAGATAATCCTTCTGGTGCAGTCTCTATGTTCGTTCTCTCCTTTTTTCTTATCGCTTGCCACTACATTTGCTCTTCCTCGTGAATACACACTTTCAAACTCTTATGGTCCGTATATATCTCACATCTTTCTCCATACTTATAATATTCCCCAATATTTCAAAATGAATATTATTGTTGCTTCTAATTCCCAGTTATGAGTAGGGTACTTCTGCTCATAAGGTTTCAGTTGTCTGGATGCATATGCAATAACTTTATTGTGCTGCATTAACACACATCCTATTCCCTTATGAGAAGTATCACTATAAACTACCAAATCTCCTTGATACTTTCAAAGTGATAAAACAGGTGTTGTAACCATTCTTTCATTTAACTCCGCAAAACTTTCTTCACCCTTCTCCATTTCATATAAACTTCTTGCTTTTCGTGGTTAGCTTCATCCAAAATATTGCAACTTTCAAGAAATCTTGCACAAATTTCCGATAGTAACTGGCCCATGATAAAACTTCTTACTTTTGTTGGTGCTTCTGGTCTCTTTCATTCATAATAACTTTAATTTCTGCTGAATTTCTTTTGATCTTCTCCACATTGACTATTTATGCTAAGAACTATATTTTCTACAACTTATTTCTTCTCTAACTTCGCAGTTATCATTAAATGCTTTGCATGGTCCTCCATTGACTTTAAGTATTACACTACAGCTTATCCAGATATTCCTTAAAGATTATGTCCATCAAGTTCAAATATTACTGGTATATTGGTTAATCCAAATGACAATACGAGAACAGTACTTAGTTCTGAAAATTATCTTTGATATATCCATAAGTTTAATCTTCAATTGGTTAAATACCAAGTCTTAAATCAATCTTATAAAAGTACTTTGCTTCTTTCGTTTGATCAAACAAATCATTGGGTCGAGGTAACAGATACTTGCTCTTGATAGTAAACTTGTTGAGCTTTCGCTAGTCGACGCATAATCTCATACTTCCATCTTTCTTATTAATAATTAATACCGGGGCACCTTATGGAATACACTGGGTCTAATCGCTTCTTCTTCTAACATCTCTTGCATCTGATTTGCTAACTTCCTCATTTTAACTGGTGCCATTTTGTGTAAGGCCTTGGTCACTGGCTTCGTCTCAGGTGCTAAGTCAATCGCCAGCTTTATTTCCCTATCTCGAGGAGATGTTGATAACTCACCTGGAAACATATCTTGAAACTCCTTAATTGCTATAAAATCTTCAAATTTTGTTTGCTTCTGACTTTTATGTATCCCATAATCACCATAATGCTCATATCTTGATCACCGTAATCATCATTAACAAATTCTTTACCTTCTTTCATCTTCTGAACCTCATCACCTTCTCATTTGGCATCCTCAGAATTATCTTTTCATCACGACGATCTGTCTGGACATCACGCTTTAATAGCTAATCCATTCCTTAGAATAATGTCTAATCCTCTTATCTTCCATGATATCAATTCTTCACAACTTATTGCCAAAAATCTCAATTCCACCATTGGTACTCACTTATTTAATAACTACACGTTCTTGAATTGCTATCCTTTAATCACAATCTTATTAATTCAACATTTAATTCATCTTATCAACAAAACCTTGGGAGCTAAATAATCAAGTTGCTCTCACATCTTTCAATACTTTAATACATAAGGTATCCACGATAATCATTCACATCACCATATCTGTATTCTGAATAACATATTTCACAGGAAAATCACAATTTCTCGTTCTCGGAGACGTATTCCTCATTGGAGTAGATTCCCTTGACTCTTAGTGCATTCCTGACTGGGGCTAGTAATTTGCAATTTTCTCCATATGCCCTTGTTTGCTTTCCATGCATGAGAAATAGATGGACCTTTGCCCGCTTGGTCCATAATACGTTGATTTCGGTTGGAAAAACTCTTGCAAAGAATGACAGTACAAAAAACAACTAGAAGGATTCACAATTCAACAAAAATTAGAGTTGAAAAGAAAGAAGAAACAAGGATTTAAATATGAGTGAGACAACCACATTGGTACTTAAGATGGCCAGTCTTTCATACCATATGGCATATAGCACATGACTAGGTGGCGTCCCACCCGACTCTTCGTCATTCTGACAAAGTGTCTCACCATAACACTGTTTGTCCCAATCAGAAAGCAAAACTTGAGGGGAACAATTAAATTTGAAAAGAATGCAACATCCTCCTTTTTTATATCATCAGAAAGAATTTATTAAGAAAAGAAGTTCATACATTTTTAGGAATTAAAAATGAATATACGCTGTAATATTGGAGACAAGAACAATACCATTGGTCACCATCCACATTTCACTTGTATTCATCTTTCGAGCTTGTTCGATCATATCCCAATTGCGTCATATAACAACTTTAGAAGGTACACTGAAATGCCTTCGCAAACTAAGTATTATAGTAAATCCTTACTTGTTAAGTCTTGCATCTGTAACATCGTATCTACACGTATAATACTTTGACAATTTGATCATAATGGCGTTCTTATCAGATAACCTCGAGTTTCCTCTTTTTAATTTAGAATAACCATGAATCATTCAACATAATGATCCTTTTGTTAAATATATTCTTCTTTTAGAAAAGTCTGAAAATCTTCCCGATCTTCTTCGGTCATGCTCAGGCTTCAGCTAAATCAATGAATTCCTTGAACTCTGATAGTTCTAGTAATTGGATGAATAGTTTCTTCGTACGCTGGTTCTATTGTTAATCTTATCAAACAATACTTGCACCTTACTGTTAGAAATAATCAACTTCTTCATAATCGCAGATTACTTCATTCTCTGAATTAGCAATACTAAGTCTGAAACAACATCCTTCCGGATAATCCGGGTCTTTTAACAAACAAGAAACTCAAGTAGTAACTTGGCAACCGATGTTTAAAACTTATTTTATTCCAAAAAGGCTTGTAGAAATTTTGTAAGGGAAAATCTTTTTAGAAAACTTGTTTAAAAAAATGTTGAAAATCACACATCTAGTTGTCCTTACTATATGAGTTGGTTGTTGTCCTTCTTATAACCAGATACCAAATTAAAGAAACGATCACTCAAAGGTCCATTCATTTCCATTTATCTCCTCTCCTTCATTGGGTCTATTACCTTCCTTAATCGATGAAAACTTCAACTGTCGTGGCATATTATCTTATTCGTGGATTTACATTAAGGCTTCCATACTGGTAATACTCCCGTTAACAACTTTGCAATCGTTAAGTGGAACAGACTATCCAATAGTCAATAAGTCAGCTAATGTCACATCATCTTGTTAAAATATATATCACATCATCATAACACCATTATTTAACTTCAAGAAATCTCCAGATCCCTAATCTCCTCTAACTCTCTCTCTCTCTCTCTTCAACACTTATCTACTGCATTCCACAAGCTAGTCATGGGTGGCCTAATTACTAATAGCTTCTTGTAACCTGGTAATAGCCATCCTCCGGAACACTTGAATCTTCTTTCTAAACTTCTTCTCACCTTAATTTGTATCTCAATACTCACCATTTACTGCAGCTCCCATATCCATCCTCATAGATACAATTGCTTCATAGAACAAGTTTAAACTGGGGTATAGAACATGGTGTAGGGTAAATTGAAAAGAGACACTCACAGCTGATGTCCAGTAAAACAAGAATAAACAGATGGAGGTTTCTTAAATAGGTCGTCTCATATCAAGAGGTAATAGAATAGCGTGGAATAACTTGAAGAGGTGCAAATGTTATAACAGAAGGTGGTACCATTAATACCGATGGAAGAACAAGGTGCAAATCAAATCAGGGAGAAGATGACGATCCTCGAACCGAAAGCTCCAAATGATCAGATGATGCAGGGAAATCAGGATCTGCTATTGTCGTTTTCTAGAAATCACGTCGCAAGCTAAGAATCCCGAATTGCAACACGAACAGTGCCGAAGACCTACTATACAGTCGCACTCAATCTCACGATGACTTATCTTTCAATTTCCTATTCCTAATCCAAACCCTCTACCCAACCCGACAATCTAGGCATGTTTCAGTGACTTATAACCTGTAGCTCTGATACCAACCTGTGATGCCCTCCAAACTCGGGTCAGAAGTTTGGGGTCCACAACACATACATAATATATAAACCTGTATATGAAATATTATTTGCAATGACCCTGCTTTACATAACCACGGATCGCAACAGGTTAAAGTATGAAAACAAGCCACAACCTTAACTTTTAATACAACGTACCAAATCCCAACTAATTTAATTTACAACTGATATGAAATTATTCTGACAATCTTACTATCTCACTACTGCAATAAGCTCCTGCTAGCTCGATCCAACATAATCTGGAATCCTAGCTCGTACATTGAAATGGGAAAACCTCGCTATCAACCGTATCCTTCTTAATTGTAGAATACATAAAAAAGATTCGCAAGAGTGAGCTAACTAGCTCAGCAAGTCACAATGTCAATAATTGAGGTTAATCAATGATCAACGAAATGGTTCAGAGGAATCAAATTTATTGCTAAACAATCATTAGAATTGGATATTCATTTTAAGTTTTAAAACCAAGATTAGGCTACTGATCAGTCACGCACTAACCCCGAGAAAAGCACACAACACTGCTCTAATTACTGGATCCAAGGCACACATTGGCCTAACTTGACCATTGATATGGTCTGACCACGAATCTGGTCCCTATATATAAAAAAAACTATCCAATTCTAAAGCAGTTCAATATGATAAACAATATAATTCAATAAAACAAGATCGTAATCAGCAGTGATGAAACATTTGTATAATGGCATGATGCATTTCATGAGTATCACAAGGGGTATTGAAGTATGTATAAGAAATGGCCTTCAGCTTGTAGGAGAATCGGGTATTAGATGAACAATGGTTTACAAGATTTAGTTCTTTGATGTCACAAGGTATGGTTGAGTATAAAAGTTTCTGGATGTTCAAACAATTCTATACCAGTGTTTGGTGGTTGTATATTTGGAGAGTAGTGTCATATTTGTGTGGTTTAGTATCTGGAAATCAACAAGAAATGGCTCACAAAGAATAAGGGTTGCGGCTCAAAGATAAAAAATGATGTGGTTCAGGTTCAAGGCTGAAGGATTCAATGTATTTACAATATAAAACAGAGCTATTTTGAATACTTAACAATATGTTACGAGAAAGTTTAGAAATATTTGCATTATATCTCGAAAAAGGATTAGAAGTACTTTCCTTATCACAATCAATTCCAATTTCACTTGTACTCGCCCAATTACTTTCTTTAACAACCACTCGTGTACTTTTCCTATGCCTCGATTCAATTTTCTGATCACTTGCCGTATTTTCTACATGTCAATTCCATTTTCTGATCACCTGCTTCCCTTTCCTACACCTTGTTTACTCTGCTAGGCATCATAAATATCTATCAATATTCATCTCACATTATTCTAATCGTCACATGGACGTCATAAGGTTTCAACTACCCTTCGTTTTACCCAAATCCGATTTACGGATTAAAAGTTATGCTAAAACAAGTAAGAACTGATCACATAGACCGACAGTCAAACAAATAAGTCACATATAGCACAGAGCACGTCAAACAATCAATGAAATATCATTTATAGGCTTTCGGGTATTTAAAATGATTTTTAAAACATTTTTGGAATTAAAACGGGTCGTTGGATCAATTTCAAAGTAATAAACAGGTTCGGTGTGCCAAATCTAGCTTCAAAATAATTTTATAATAATTATCGAGCCTTGAAAATAATTTAAAATACTATTTTAAAGCTCGAAACTATTTTTCAGAATTTTTAAATCATTTTAAAATAATTAAATCTAATTAAATAATTAATTGAAATCAATTAATAAATAATTAAACTAACTAATCAATTAATATTTAAATTAATTGACCAATTAATTAATTATTTATTAATTAAAATTAATTAATTAGGTAATTTAGATTTATTTTTAAATTAAAAATGAATTTTGTAATTAAAATAAATGATTTTTAGAATTTTAAAATAATTAAAACTATATTTAAAATCATTTTACAAAAACAAATCCTATTTTTGAAAATAAATAAAACAAAAATCTAAATTTCATAAGTTTTTAAAACGTCAGGAACTAAATTGTAAGTTTCTGTAAACTAGGGGAACTAGACAGCAATTTTGCCGTCTTCCCCCTTCCACTTCGCCGGCGGACGACCGAGAAGCCATTAACGGCGACCCGCCGCCGCACAAGCTCGCCGGAAAGCTTTAATCGATCAAATTTACAGGAAATCATCTACACCTCTCTAAACACCCATTTATGCAATCAAATCGCCCTAACGATTAACAAAATGGCCGAAAAAACAACGGGAAAACCCGTCACCGTCGTGGCTTCGGTTTTCCGATGAGCATCCTCCAGGAATCGTTCGTTGATTCCAAATACACCATTCAATTCATTATTAAACGATCTATCTAATCACACCAATAATTTTAGCAGATAACCCCTAAACAAGAAACTCCTAAATTCAGTTAAAAATATTCAAACGAATATAAACCCTAATTTCTTTAATCAGATAATCAAATCCAAAATTAAACATGTTATTGAACTCCAAAGCAAGAGTATAATATACCAAAATGATCAGGAAAATAAGCTCTACAACATGCAATCATCAAATCATACAAACAATCTCTCGAACAAAAAATTATAATTTAAATACCAAGAAATTCGAATATAACTAATTAAATAGAAAATCACCTGATGTTTCTGGGTATGTTTTCATGAAATATTTGGATTCTAGATTTCAGTAGCTTCGTTTTGAGTATATGTACGCCAAAATCGGATATCGATAACGCCTCCGAATTTGTGTTTGATTACGAAGAACAAAATATAATTATAGTATTTTCTCTGTAAAAACTCTGTAAATACTGTTTGCAAATGATTTCTGGTATAAAATAAAATACGGTAAAGGCTATTTCTAATTACGAGAAATTAGTATCCTGTTGGATTATTCCAGATACAAAATGGTACATTTATTTATAAAAAACTGATCTAAACGGAACCGATTTTCGAGATAATTATCCAAACCAGTACAATTTATATTGCGGACTTGATCTCAACACCTGGTTACACGTATTACGAGGTGATAATTGTGATAGTTTAATAAAAAGATTCTGTTTATCAAAAATACGAGTTTTATTGATTTACCGAAATGAATAATGTATCGAAAATGTTGTGCCGGAACCCGCACTGGACAAACCGTACGCCGGATCGAAAAAGTCGAAACATGGAAAATGCTCGGAATATTGCAGGAAGGAGTTCTCGGAAGAGTTTCGGGTTATAAAAATGTAAAAACGGATGACGTCGGTTGGTTCCCGATTGTATAAAATAGTTTTTAAATACTCGGAAAAAGATTTTAGAAAATCCATATATTTTCTATAAAATCATAAATCGACATAAAAATAGATAGGAAGATATGACAATTATTTATATTTTATTTTGGACATATAAAAAATAAAATACTCAATTAATATTATTTTTAAATATCCAAACACATTTAACACTTAACAAATAATTCACATAATAAATACTGAACATACATAATAATTATTTATTAGCAAAAATAATTACACGATATATCCCGGATATTACAATTGCTATTTTAACAAGTACAAAAGTGACTATGTTTAGGAGTAAGGAGTTCTGCAAGCAAACCTATTACATAATTATATACTTGTTGATTAAACAATTAACTTGATTCCCATATTCAGCATCTGTTCAGATTGATACATTACCATCTACTCATCTATATATAAATCTAGATGATGAATATGTTATTGAAATGAGGCAGAGGTAACAAGTAAATATAGAGTTAAAATTAACTCATCGACCTTTTGCTCTATATTTATTTTCTTCTATCTGTTTAGGTTACTTGAGGAAGGTTATATAATGAAAAGAGAAAAATTGTTCCAAGCTAAACAAAATGAACTGGTTCATACATTATTTGAAAAATTGTCACTCAAGGACCTTAATGAGAATTTGACATACGATCATCTCAAGGTATTTCCTTTATCTAATTTTTAGAAAAAGTATTTTATATTTGTTTTCTTTTGCTGTTAATTATTACATTTTCATCGGAACCCAGAAAAGAATTTGCTACAACTTTAATATTATTAAGGTCGATGAGGAAACAAATTGGCGGTTTTATAGCTGTAACAAATGTCTGCACGAGGTTGATCGCATTGGCACAATATTTAAATGTACCTCCTCGAAACATTCCCGTGTCTCTGAAGAGGTAACTAAACTATTAAAATTTGTTGAAAATATTTGTAGGCGTGATACTTTAAATTAAAGCCTATGAAAATTAGCTAACTATTTTCTCAAGGTTCTGTATCATGGTCCTTACTAAGGATGAGACATTTTTCTGTAATGTTGTTCTGAATGATCGAGCTTCCAGAAGAGTTCTTGGTACAAGTGTTGCAAATGTGGTTTCTGATTACAATAAGGTAAAGAACTGTTATCCGAATACAGGTGCACTGTCACCATGTTATATCACATATGCAATTTTATTTTCTACAATTGTGTTCAGGATCCCTCCAAAGGCTTTCCCAAAGTGATTAAATCATTAGTCGGAAGACTAATTTCAGTTGAACTCGGTCTGACCAAATCAAACATTGCTGAGGATAACAACCTCTTTTATGTTGAAGATATATATGAACCAACAATGAACACTCCAACTCTTTCTGAATCTCCCATTCTGCCCGAAAATTATTCAATTAACATGGGTTTTGAAGTGAGTGAATTATGCGGTTATTTTACAATTGTGCTTTATTTATTATTCTATACTAAATAATAAATATAGTAGACTTTATTATTAACGGTCTTTGCATGTGTAGTACTCTGAAGGTGACGACGTTAATGTTACAACAAGCTCTGCTAAATCTGTTACAAAAAAAATAAAAAAGGTACTATCAATACTATAATCCTATGTTAGATATCCTATGTACTTATATACCAAAGCTCTTTTCGCTAACCATCTAATTAACTTCTTTATCACTCTAAAACTTTCACCACCTAATTTTATTACTGAATAAGTCACTTATGCGTGCAGGAAGGCTGATTTTATGATTCAACTATGAGGATTTTCCAGAACTTTCATATTGCTTATATCTGAAATTATTTTTAGAGTTATCATTCACGTGACAATATTTGTAATTTTGATTATTGCAATCATTTTTACTCTGTTTCCATCAATTGTTATCCATGTATTTGGTTTTTCATCCTTCATAAATGTAATCAGCGTCATGACACATATATAAAAGTTTGATTTTCAATGTTTATAGATTACCTTAATCATCTACGTTTAATGAAGCATGGTAAAAGCACTACTTTTATTATGTTGTAGTACTTATTCATACACTTTTATTTTGACATTCAATATCGTTTATGGACATAAGATTATATAATGGAAAGAAATGTCTAATTTTAAATTGTATAGAAATAAGAAAAAAAAATTGGAAGACAGATTATTTTCTGAGACGGGAACCATTTATGATGATCAGCTTAAAATTCATAGTAAAGTGTCACACTACATGATTTAATCCCATTACTTTAAATAAACATCGTTTAACTACATCAAAATGAAAATTTACAATATTTAACTAATTGTCGTATCATTATAGAAGTTTCCGCGTTTTTGCCCACAAAAAAACTCAAAGTATGTTCCTTTATTTTGACATAAATCACTACCTTATTTATGGCAATCCTAAGCTTAACGTTGGTTTGTTTAGGAATGTGATAAAGTGTGCATATTGTTTGTGATTTGTAGAGAATACCATAGCCTCTCAAAATTATCCTAACTGCCTACGATCAAGATGACAACATCTTCCTTAGAAATTGGTTTGATTAAGTATCTTTATCATATTCAAAATTGATCATCTTCTACTTAGACGGTACTATATATTCAATATCTTTGACAGTTATTCTATACTCAAATTGTTGAAGAACATACAGGTTTGTACATATTATCTTCAATTTCAACAAAAAATACTATACATAATGCATTCATTGCTTAAACATTGCTCATCTTTCAGCCAGGTATGGATGACCATCAGCATTTCTCCGATCTGAATGCCACTCAAATTGCATGGACATTGAAAGTTAGAGTGACAAGAATCTGGAGGTCACTGAATGGTCAGGGAGAGGTCTCGAGGCAAAATCTTATTTTGCTGGACTGCGAGGTGTGATTGCTTTTAATCTGTTGGAATGAATTCAGTGCACTACGTTTGTATTTTCATATACATTATTCATGCATATTCTCTGTTTCAATTATAGAATACACACATGGTTGTAGTTGTGTCACCTGCTATTTGGAATCAATTTGCCGGACTTTTGAATCCAGGAACCTTATACCATATAAGGAACATAGGTATCATGCCTGCAACTGGTTTGTACAAGCCTGTACGTAACACAAACTGCATACGGTTCCTGTAATAACCCCAAAATTTTTGAACTTTTAGTAACCCTTATGTATAGTATTTTGCTGATTATGCTGAATAAGAAAACTTTCCATGCCACACTATGTAGGGGTTCTTCTATTGTTATTCTGAGATCTTATTAATACTTTATATGGGATATAAGTGTATGTAAAGATCGTCAGAATCCAAATTCGAACACTTTGATTTTTCCCGAAAATCCACCAGATACCGAAAGAATTGAGTATAAGGGAACATGATAAAAATGATTTAAATTCAAGGATTATAAGAAAGGATCATAAAAGGAATATAATGTATTGAGAAAGGTTAAGGGAACCCAAGTAATAAGATCCCGGGTATGATCCCTCAAACGATAAACGAAAATAAAAGTTAAGCGAACCGTATAACAGATCAACGGTCATTAGCCAAATTATTAGGAGCTAATCAAAGAGGTTAGTGAGGATGATGTCATCAAACCAATAAGAAGAGTACAAGCATGGGAAGATGACATAAGAATGATGACCTAAGCATGACCAAAAAGGAAGGAAGGTTGGTTGATCATAAACCACACAAAATTCACCATGGTTAAAAGGTAATAAATCAAAACAAAAGTGGATCAACCAAGCCAAATAAATCAAAAAACACAAAAACAAAGTTGACTCTCATTATTCAAGAGAAGCTCTCGGCTTTTCTTCTTTTTCAAAGAGGAAAATTTCAAAATCCAAGATCCAACCATTGTTAAATTGCAAGGTAATTATCCAAGGTTCCTTATGATTAGTTATGGCTATCCTAGGAGTTTAAGCTCCAAATTCCTTCACAATATCTTTCAATAAATCATTTAAGAAGAGAGTGAATAGTGTTTTCAAGAAATTTAAATTATTTGATCTTGTGTTTTTGGTTATATTAAGCTTTGGTAAGGACTTTCAAGGGTGATTCCAAGCTCCTTAGTTACTCTTACTCACCAAGGAAGGTATAATCTCTTAACCTAGCATTGTTATTGAATATTAAGAGATTATTATGAGTAGGATATTTCATGAGAAGCATGGTGATTGAATATGTAGAGATTAGTTGGTTTTATCATGTTTTTGGAGTTGTAAATCTTGGTTATTAGTTAATGAACTTAAGAATAGTTTTAGTTCATGTTGGAGAATAATATAAATTGGAAAACTTGAGGTGTTGGGGCTGTTTTAGTGATGTATGGATGGAGTTTGGTTGTATGGTTGAATTGTGATTGATTTGTGGTTGATTTGGAGTAGGATAAAATTTGGTAATCGCGTAAACATAGCCGTCGTAATGCCCGATTTACTTTAGGCTGTTTTTGTTCTTAACATCAGGACCCATGAACTCACTGTTAGGTTTTGACCATTGCCATTATTAGATAGTTCATGTTACGAGCTTCGTTTTGATATGTGGTTCGCTTGAATCCGATGTACGGTTTAGGAGAAACGACTGTTTTAAGTAACAGCGTTTCACGACCGAACCCTTACCCCTCACCTTACTTTGAAACCTTGGTTAAGGACTTTAAATGACTAATTGGGGTATGAAACAATTATGTTAAGTGGATTAGGAAGTTGGTAGGGTACTCGCAAAAGAATCGCCTTAAAACCCTTAATGGTTAATTTATTAAAAATGGTGGAGCCGAGGGTACTCGAGCGACTTAAGTGAATCGTTAAACACAAAAGCGAACGTTAGAGTCTAATTGGTTAAAGTATAGATTCATAAGCGACTTTGGTTTAATTCCAACTTATATGTGGTTTATAGGTTACCAGACTCATCTCAGGACTTTTACCACCCCCAGTCGCTCAGGCAAGTTTTCTACCCGTTATACTGTTGTTGTGATGTATACATATGTATATGCATTATCTTGTGATAGATGCATGATGGTTAATTAGCAAATCTTGCGATATATTGGAGCATATGATATGGTATATATGCATGTCTGTTTCGTAATCTTGATATATATCTGTTGATTCAAATGCTTATAAGTTGCATAATACATATGCTAGAGATAAGCAGTAGTTGCGTATACCCTTAGTATAGGGGACCCAAAGGTGAACATTTTCTAAAACCGGGAGTCGATATTCCCGAGTATATTGTATATATTTATATATATATAGATATAGTTTTCAAAACTATGAATCGAATAAGGGTTATTCGATAACTTAATTTTATTAATGAATATTATTTTGAATATTCATTCGAGGGCTTATGACTCCGTTTATTTTATTTAATGAATATTATTATTTGAATATTCATTCGAGGACTTATGACTCCGATTATTTACTAATTATTATTCTTTATTTTATTAAAGAATAATGTGTCGATAATCAAACTCACTTTTGATTATTCAAATAAAGATAGTACTTTCGTATAAGTATATCTTTGGTTATTTAATATTCATTTCAAGTATAAGTTTTAAAACTTCTACTTCAATTATTTTTATAAAGATTATTCTTTATGGGAATATTATTTTTAATAATAATATTCAGATATTTTCTAATATATTGGGACTGATTTATTTTATTAAATCAACATCACTCCAAACATTCTTAAAAATGTTTTCGAGTCTTCAAAATGATTTTAAAGGTTAGGGCGGATCCCAAAACTCATTTTTATATTTAAGATCCTCCTTTCGAAGGGGATTTAAATACTCGCTCAAAACCTGAGGGATCCGACTCTGTGGTGTGTTTTATATTCGTAACAAGGTTGCTATTTTGATAAAAGAGTTTTTGATTACTTACCCAACACTCGGGAAGTAAAATTCTTTGAACATGTTAATCCATTAACAGGCATCGCCTAGGAAATATCGGTGAGTTTTCCTTTCCAACTAGATACGACTTCTTGGTGGAGCCGTATCAACAAGTTTCTACTTGGGGAAAGTGGGGACGAGCTTTACGTTTTAGAGTCATGGATTTCATCTGAACTAGGAGTGGCGTAAGTTGTCGAGTGGCGCCGGCCCAGCCTTATTATATTGGCCCAATTGGTCTGGAAGTTCCTCTAAGACGGTCCATTACTTAGGAGTCCAGTGTTCGGTTGACAAGTAAATCCGACAGGTTCTCCTCTACATGTAGAAAATGGTGGGGTTGCACTACTACGACTGATCATCGTAAGTGGTCTTCCTGGCGCGGTAAACTCCCGTAATGAGTTTATCATCCAGTTGGATATTTCTGCAACACTACCCAGAGCACTTCGATAGAAAGGCTACGGTTGGGCGATTGTTGAGTGTTGGCAGGGTCGAGTTTTCAAAATGATGTTTCCATCAAATGAAGTATCTCGTAACTTCATTTCTTTTGAATGATATTTCAAAGATTGATTCTATACAAGTTATGCCTTGTAGCTCCATTTATGTGATGAACTATTTATACCTTGAACGGTGGTAGTTCAAGTAGTATTCGGAAAGGATATAAGTATATTGGAGTATCTTGTAACTTCATCCTTTCAACTTATATCTAGTAAATGATTATCTTATGCATGACAAAGATTTTCAGAAAAACGTTGAGACAAGGTTAGATATATGAGATCACCTTGCAACGATATTTTTATACAGTTGTAAACTGGAACTCCGTGTATATTATACATGGCGGAGGATTCCAAAGATTTTGAAAAGTATATGAGTATATATACTGAATATTTTGCGACTTCGTCGTATTAAGAGGTCAACTTGGTTCATTTCTTCTTGACCAAGACTTTCATGAGTACTATGAGAATGCTCATATATTGTTAATTATTATGCATATTATTTCGGTGGGCTTGTTGCTCACCCTTGCTTTCTTCTCTCATCACACAACATCAGATAGAAAAGATGAACATGACCAAGCTTCCAATTCGCAAGCGGTTTGGAAACGTTCCGCAGTTTTCTGGAAGCATTGATGTCGCCGTAGCTGAGGTAGGAACTACCAATGGGCTAGGCTTCAACTATTGATGAACCAGACTTATGTATATATGAATTGTAATAATGGTAAAGAATATGTAAATTATTCATAAACCCTTTTGAGGTGAAATGATTTATAATTGTGGAATAAATGACTTGTGTTATTTTTGGATTTCATCTCTGAGACTATAACTTGTGGTGTGTGTGTGTATATTGTGGGGTCACAGTACGCAGTAGTTGGTTGATTGTTAAGGTTAAGTATTATTAAGGGAAATGGAACTCGTGATAACCCGGATCCCTGACCCCGGATCTGGGGGTGTTACAGAAATGGTATCAGAGCTAAGCGTTATAAACCTCAGAGATGATGTGACGTTAAGATAATAAGTTCACTAAAATAATAAGAACTCTTGCCAAGTTCATAGTCGGGATACCTAACATAGTACTGACAGTTAAAACCCTTATGGGAACCCTTATAAATATCGTGATAGAAGCGTAGTTTGTTATCGTATATGGTAGCGGGACTCCGAACCCTGAGGTTGAGGAGCAACAGCGCGATGATGTTTTATTACTAATTGGAGATCGGATTGTGGATCTGATAGAGCGTCCTAACGCAGGACTGGATGATGTTTATATTGAGGACGTAGCGGTTGAGGACGTTGTCCTAGAAGGGATTGTTGCTGAGGAGGATCCCGTGGAGGATCCTAACCAGAATGAATAAAGGACCACTGAGGAATTGATGACCATGGTTAGGGCAACTACCAGAGGTAGGATTGGCCGGTCACTACCGGAGGTTCGTTCAAGTTTATAAAGATAGTAGCCCCTTTAACGCGGCTTACTCGTAAGACTGAGAAGTTCGAATGGACAGAGAAATGCGAGAACAACTTTTAAGAACTAAAGAAAAGGTTGGTGACGGCCCCTATGTTGGCGTTGCCGGATGGAAAAAGGAGATTTTGTGATGTGTAGTGATGCTTCGCATAAGGAATTAGGGTGCTTCTTATACAACATAACAAGGTAATCGCGTACGCGTCAAGACAATTAAGGGAATATAAAATTTGATATCCCCACCCATGAGCTTGGGCTCGTGGTAATAGTTTTGCCATAAAGATTGGAGGCACTACTTGTATGGAGAGAAGTGCGAGATTTACACAAGCCATAAGTGCTCTAGTGCATTTTCACGAAGAAAGAGCTCAACATGCGCCAGAGGAGGTGGTTAGAGCTAATCAAGGATTACGATTATTAGATTCTTTATCATCCAGGGAAAGCCAAAATGGTGGCTAATACCCTTAGTATAAAGGAGAGACTCAAGATGAAAATGTCTTTGGGAGAGTTGATAAGAGATTTTGAGAAAATGGAAATAGAAGTGAAGGTAACCGAAGCCGGTACCGAAAAGCTGTTTGAGATTGCAATACAGCCCGAATGATTGGAAAGATCATATTGTGCCAAGAAAAAGTGATGAATGAAGGCAGAGAGCCAACAAATAGAGAAGAGATTAATACCGAGAAAGAGGACAAGGGAATAATGAGGTATTCCTACAGAATTTGGGTTCCAAACATTCAAGAGCTTAAGGACGAGATATTAGGTGAAAACCATAGTTCGAGGAATAAGATTTAGGGCAAACCCTGAATGTGATAGTCAGGGAGGACGCCATCAAAATAGAAGGAACCCATAACTTAATGAAGTGGAAAATGAGGATTTAAAACATGTAGGATGACCCCGATTATGGGGAGGATGAGAAAACATTTCATACTGAGAAAACCGAAGTCGAACAAGATAGGGAGAACCAGGACGATACTCCTATGGGGCAATTCATGGACCTGCCTAAACAAAACTTATACTTTTACCCCAACCACCACCCTGAGGAATCAATGCGGTAGGAAATTCTTTCATGACCTTTAAGTCGCTAAGCTTTCAGAGTTCCAAGGAACAAGGTGACCCAGTCGAGGCAAGAGCCTGGATAAAGGAAATATAGGAACCATTTGAGATTCTAAATAATTAACGAAGCAAAAAAGACTATTTTTGTCACTTACCTTTCTAAAAGAAAGGCCACCCGCTGGTGAAAGACCAAGAAAGGCACGGAGCCAGAGGTTATAATAAACTGATTAAAGTTCAGTCAATTTTTTTCGGGAAAGTAATTCCCAAGGTTATAGAGATAGTGTAAAAGCTTTAGAGCCAGAACAAAGGCGGACGAGTATGATGAGTTATGAATCTAAGTTGTAAAAGTTGTCAAGATTCGTCTGGAGGACAAGAATTCTAGAACGACGTGATGTTTAAAATCAATGCTTATGTTGTGTTGGTTCATGAAATGGTTGTAATAGAAATGAAAATAAAAGAAACTGAAGTGAAAAGGAATTTAAAGGCAATAAAGTTTGAGGAATGATAAGGGAGTTGGGTATGAGGAAACTCTAAAGACTCATAGAAATAGAAATAGAAAAGTATGTAATCGTCGGGATGAGGGTGATTCACCATGAGTTAAAGTTGATGGTTTAAGGCATAAGTGATATTTATATTGTATCCCCTTTAAGTTGGGAGTATTGGAAGACACTTCGAGATAGATCGATGGGCTAATAAGAAAACACGGATGGACTGAGGAGACAGGATAACAAGATATTAGGAAAATGGGATGAAGGAAGTGACCTTCAAGAATGTGAAGTATATGTAAGACCGGTGGCATGATACCCAGAAAGGGAGACGCCAGGTATGAAAGATATCCCGACATTGAGATGACTGTTGAGGTAAACAACAAAAGAAAATGAGGATTTATTAAGAAGATGTTCATGTTGAACATGACCAATATCTTCCAGAACATCCATGTTATCATTACCAAATTAGGAAAGAGAAGCGGGTAACCATTGTTATCTTTTGAAGGCCATATGTGTTGACCTCAGTTTGAATAACGATGTTATTGTGAAATTGGTATAGACTATCTGGGTGGGAATAATTGAATAAGATAATCTATCAATGATATATGACTTGATTTATCCATGGAAGGATGCAAGTACCTTTTTAAAGGTGGAATTAAGGATATAACTTCGATAACTTGAGATGAATCCTAGGGGAATGCATAAAGGTTGGCATTCCACCCTTAATAGGGACAGCATAAGTTTTGACAGTATGAAATGGAAAGGATCAAGGTAGCAACAACCTTTAAAGATCAGTAGAGAATTTTTTTAGAAGAACATAGATAATGGTTCTGGTATTAGTAAATGGTATTTTGATATGCCCTGTATCTAGGGAATACAGGAGGAACGATTCAAGGATAACCTTAGAGGTTTTACAAGGAGAAAAGTAATATTAAAAATTCTCAAGAATAGAAATTTTGATAAAGGAAATATGAAGTAATAATAATAATGCCAAGTGGGGCACATGTTAAACCATGAGAAAGTATAAATTGAACCCAACGAAGGTCAATAATGGTGAAAACAAGAAGGACCCAAGATAAGAGACGTCTTAAGTATGATCGAGAGTCAGTCGTGACAATGATTAACCTCTGAAGACTGAGGCAATAACTTATGGAAAAATGGTGGTATGTTTTTTTTACTCATCAGATTTTAAGGAAAACATCTTTAGACAAGCAGTGATTGGAAATGAGGTAGAAAATTTAGTTGGAGATCGTTCAAACAACATTGATTGTAAGGAAATTTTACTATCAGGAAAGGCCAAAAGAGGTGGCCGACACTTTAAGTGTAAGAGAGCAATTATAGGCGCTCGTGCCAGAGGAATATAGTGATGATGGTTGAAGCCGTAAAGGTTGTATGATGGTTTAGAAGATTGACATTCCTTCTGATGACTGTGCAATACCCAATCGTAATAGTAGTTTGGTAAAGGTTTAATTCGTATAATCGCCATGAGCGGGCTATCTATCTTAGAAGGTCCTATCTTGAGAATAAGCCAGGACCATGTTTCAAAAAGGACTAAACAAACCTTTGAGTTAAGTCTTCTATTGAAGGCATATAATTAAGAATGGTATTAACCTACTATCGTTGTTTTGATTGAAACTCTTCTGCAATTTTATCTGCTTCATGTCATATGTACGTCAAGTTCAGGAGTGTTCTTCATGAATCATGAACGGTGATCATGTTACCTCCTTAGAAGATACGACATGTATGGACTCCGTATGGTTAGCTATTAAGATTTCATAGAAAATGAATAACTACAGTAGGTCAGCGATGGACCACAGTAATGCAGCAATGATTCTGCGAGTAATGAGTCGATTACAACCGTGAGAGTTGTATTGGAATGGATGTTGAGATTGAGTACCACTAATCGGGTCATGGTGGTGTATAAGTTATCATTGATAGACTAATTAAGTAGATTATCTACCTATTGAATACTTATTCCTTCTTATCAATAGAGGGTCGTATTACTATACGAGGAAGGTTGCGGTGCAAGCATAGAATTCTAGTAACGATGATGTATAGAATGAGATTCCAGATTCGATTTTCGATGTCGAGGGAGTTTCAAAGGTGATTGAGTATAAGCTTGAGGAAGAGCATGGGTTCATAGAATGATGGACGGAATAGCAAAAATATTTAAGCATGCGAAATGTGATGTGATAATACTTGATGTTGATATATATACACATATGTTTTGTTCTCCTATGACAAACCTCTATAGATTAGAGGTAGGTTCCAAGCCAGATATTTTGTGGTAGTATATTTTTTTCATATATAAAATTCTCTTCAATTCATTCTTTTCTCTTCTTTTCATTTCATATAAGCTGAGAAGAACAACCCTTCCAGAAGGGGAGGTATTGCCGAATGACTATCTATCTGTGTGATAGAATCCTAGTAGGATACCACATGTTGTTTAATTGCTTGTCAAGTACTAAAGGCTGGCCACCTTCTGTACTAACTATGCAATAGAAAAAGTGTTCATGATCATAGTGATCTCTCAACAAATTCCTTTACTTCTATATGATGGATCAAGCTTTCGAAGATGGAGGCAGCTAAAGATGAAGTGGTACCAAGTAAGGTGGTATTCCGATTCTAACGCGTCCGTGATACTAAGGTTGACACGATTATTAAGAGGTTATAAAACTCTAGCGAGTAAAGGTATATATAGAATAGTATCCTGTACGGAAGATAGTAACGATTACGAACTGGAAAAGAATGGGTGTTGAGAAGCCAAAGCTATAGTGCTAGATGCTATGATGAAATTCTGTGCAATAGACTTGAAAGAATTTGGAATGATCACTTAACACGGATTAAGTTTTCTCACGATAATCGATCATATGTCAGTATCGAGGTATCGCCTTATGAGATCCTTGAGGGAAGACAATGTCGATCTCCCTTATGTTAGGATGAAGATTGCAGAGCGCAAAATGCTCGGACCAGCAGTGGTCCAAAGGACCAGGGATATAATAGACCTAATCAGAGGACGACTGGTAGCAGCCCAAGATGGACATAAGATGTATGTTGATTTGAAATGAAAGGACAAAGAATAGGAAGTAGGGGACCTGGTGCTGTTAGAGATATTCCCTTGAAAAGGTTGGATGGGGTTCGGAAAGAAAGGATAGCTAAACCCACGAATTGTTGGACCCTTGAATATATTAAGACATATTGGGAAGTTAACATATGAGCTAGCCCTACCCCTGAACATGTAGCAAGTTCATAACGTGTTCCACGTATCAATGTTAAGGAAGTGTAATTCGGATGCCAGACAAATAGGGGCATATGAGCGCATAGACATGCAACCCGACGTAACCTATATGGAGCAACCAGGAAGGGTTATAGATTGAAAAGGAATAAGTGCTTAGGAGAAGGGCTATCAAACTAGTCAGAGTTTGATGGTAGAACCACAATGTGGGAAGATTGACTTGAGAGTTAGAAAGTGCAATGCTAAGAAAGTATCCCTATTCATTTTTTCCTGATTCCGGGACGGAATCCTTTTAAGGAGGGGAGACTGTAATAACCCCAAAATTTTTGAACTTTTAGTAACCCTTATGAATAGTGTTTTGCTGATTATGCTGAATAAGAAAACTTTCCATGCCACACTATGTAGGGGTTCTTCTATTGTTATTCTGAGATCTTATTAGTACTTTATATGGGATATAAGTGTATGTAAAGATCGTCAGAATCCAAATTCGAACACTTTGATTTTTCCCGAAAATCCACCAGATACCGAAAGAATTGAGTATAAGGGAACATGATAAAAAGGATTTAAATTCAAGGACTATAAGAAAGGATCATAAAAGGAATATAATGTATTGAGAAAGGTTAAGGGAACCCAAGTAATAAGATCCCGGGTATGATCCCTCAAACGATAAACGAAAACGAAAGTTAAGCGAACCGTATAACAGATCAGCGGTCATTAGCCAAATAATTAGGAGCTAATCAAAGAGGTTAGTGAGGATGATGTCATCAAACCAATAAGAAGAGGACAAGCATGGGAAGATGACATAAGAATGATGACCTAAGCATGACCAAAAAGGAAGGAAGGTTGGTTGATTATAAACCACACAAAATTCACCATGGTTAAAAGGTAATAAATCAAAACAAAAGTGGATCAACCAAGACAAATAAATCAAAAAACACAAAACAAAGTTGAATCTCATTATTCAAGAGAAGCTCTCGGCTTTTCTTCTTTTTCATAGAGGAAAATTTCAAAATCCAAGATCCAACCATTGTTAAATTGCAAGGTAATTATCCAAGGTTCCTTATGATTAGTCATGGCTATCCTAGGAGTTTAAGCTCCAAATTACTTCAAAATCTCTTTCAATAAATCATTTAAGAAGAGAATGAATAGTGTTTTCAAGAAATTAAAATTGTTTGATCTTGTGTTTTTAGTTAGATTAAGCTTTGGTAAGGACTTTCAAGGGTGATTCCAAGCTCCTTAGTTACTCTTACTCACCCAGGAAGGTATAATCTCTTGACCTAGCATTGTTATTGAATATTAAGAGCTTATTATGAGTAGGATATTTCATGAGAAGCATGGTGATTGAATATGTAGAGATTAGTTGGTTTTGTGATGTTTTTGGAGTTGTAAATCTTGGTTATTAGTTAATGAACTTAAGAATAGTTTTAGTTCATGTTGGAGAATAATATAAATTGGAAAACTTGAGGTGTTGGGGCTGTTGTAGTGATTCATGGATGGAGTTTGGTTGTATGGTTTAATTGTGATTGATTTGTGGTTGATTTGGAGTAGGATACAATTTGGTAATCGCGTAAACATAGCCGTCGTAATGCCCGATTTACTTTAGGCTGTTTTTGTTCTTAACATCAGGACCCATGAACTCACTGTTAGGTTTTGACCATTTCCATTATTAGATAGTTCATGTTACGAGCTTCGTTTTCATATGTGGTTCACTTGAATCCGATGTACGGTTTAGGAGAAACGACCGTTTTAAGTAACGGCGTTTCGCGACCGAAGCCTTACCCCTCGCATTACTTTGAAACCTTGGGTAAGGACTTTAAATGACTAATTGGGGTATGAAACAATTATTTTAAGTGGATTAGGCAGTTGGTAGGGTACTCGCAAAAGAATCTCCTTAAAACCCTTAATGGTTAATTTATTAAAAATGGTGGAGCCGAGGGTACTCGAGCGACTTAAGTGAATCGTTAAGCACAAAAGCGAACGTTAGAGTCTAATTGGTTAAAGTATAGATTCTTAAGCGACTTTGGTTTAATTCCAACTCATATGTGGTTTATAGGTTACCAGTCTCATCCCTGGACTTTTACCACCCCCAGTCGCTCAGGCAAGTTTTCTACCCGTTATACTGTTGTTGTGATGTATACATATGTATATGCATTATCTTGTGCTAGATGCTTGATGGTTAATTAGCAAATCTTGCGATATATTGGAGCATGTGATATGGTATATATGCATGTCTGTTTTGTAATCTTGATATATATCTGTTGATTCAAATGCTTATAAGTTGCATAATACCTATGCTAGAGATAAGCAGTAGTTGCGTATACCCTTAGTATAGGGGACCCAAAGGTGAACATTTTCTAAAACCGGGAGTCGATGTTCCCGAGTATATTATATATATTTATATATATATAGATATAGTTTTCAAAACTATGAATCGAATAAGGGTTATTCGATAACTTTATTTTATTAATGAATATTATTTTGAATATTCATTTGAGGGCTTATGACTCCGTTTATTTTATTAATGAATATTATTTTGAATATTCATTCAAGGACATATGACTCCATTTATTTTATTTAATGAATATTATTATTTGAATATTCATTCGAGGACTTATGACTCCAATTATTTACTAATTATTATTCTTTATTTTATTAAAGAATAATGTGTCGATAATCAAACTCACTTTTGATTATTCAAATAAAGATAGTACTTTCGTATAAGTATATCTTTGGTTATTTAATATTCATTTCAAGTATAAGTTTTAAAACTTCTACTTCAATTATTTTTATAAAGATTATTCTTTATGGGAATATTATTTAAATAATAATATTCGGATATTTTCTAATATATTGGGACTGATTTATTTTATTAAATCAACATCACTCCAAACATTCTTAAAAATGTTTTCGAGTCTTCAAAATGATTTTAAAGGTTAGGGCGGATCCCAAAACTCATTTTTATATTTAAGATCCTCCTTTCGAAGTGGATTTAAATACTCGCTCAGGGATCCGGCTCTGTGGTGTGTTTTATATTCGCAACAAGGTTGCTATTTTGATAAAAGAGTTTTTGATTACTTACCCAACACTCGGGAAGTAAAATTCTTGGAACAAGTTAATCCATTAGCAGGCATCGCCTGGGAAATATCGGTGAGTTTTCCTTTCCAACTAGATATGACTTCTTGGTGGAGCCGTATCAACAAGTTTCTACTTGGAGAAAGTGGGGACGAGCTTTACGTTTCAGAGTCATGGATTTCATCTGAACTAGGAGTGGCGTAAGTGGTCGAGTGGTGCCGGCCCAGCCTTATTATATTGGCCGAATTGGCCTGGAAGTTCCGCTAAGATGGTCCATTCCTTAGGAGTCTAGTGTTCGGTTGACAAGTAAATCCGACAGGTTCTCCTCTACATGTAGAAAATGGTGGGGTTGCACTACTACGACTGATCATCGTAAGTGGTCTTCCTGGCGCGGTAAACTCCCGTAATGAGTTCATCATCCAGTTGGATATTTCTGCAACACTACCCAGAGCACTTCGATAGAAAGGCTACGGCTGGGCGATTGTTGAGTGTTGGCAGGGTCAAGTTTTCAAAATGATATTTCCATCAAATGAAGTATCTCGTAACTTCATTTCTTTTGAATGATATTTCAAAGATTGATTCTATACAAGTTATGCCTTGTAGCTCCATTTATGTGATGAACTATTTATACCTTGAACGGTGGTAGTTCAAGTAGTATTCGGAAAGGATATAAGTATATTGGAGTATCTTGTAACTTCATCCTTTCAACTTATATCTAGTAAATGATTATCTTATGCATGACAAAGATTTTCAGAAAAACGTTGAGACAAGGTTAGATATATGAGATCACCTTGCAATGATATTTTTATATAGTTATAAACTGGAACTCTGTGTATATTATACATGGCAAAGGATTCCAAAGATTTTGAAAAGTATATGAGTATATATACTGAATATTTTACGACTTCGTCGCATTAAGAGGTCAACTTAGTTCATTTCTTCTTGATCAAGACTTTCATGAGTACTATGAGAATGCTCATATATTGTTAATTATTATGCATATTATTTCGGTGGGCTTGTTGCTCACTCTTGCTTTCTTCTCTCATCACACAACATCAGATATAAAAGATGAACAGGACCAAGCTTCCAATTCGCAAGCGGTTAGGAAACGTTCCGCAGTTTTCTGGAAGCATTGATGCCGCCGTAGCTGAGGTAGGAACTACCAATAGGCTAGGCTTCAACTATTGATGAACCAGACTTATGTATATTATGAATTGTAATAATGGCAAAGAATATGTAAATCATTCAGAAACCCTTTTGAGGTGAAATGATTTATAATTGTGGAATAAATGACTTGTGTTATTTTTGGATTTCATCTCTGAGACTATAACTTGTGGTGTGTGTGTGTATATTGTGGGGTCACAGTACGCAGTAGTTGGTTGATTGTTAAGGTTAAGTATTATTAAGGGAAATGGAACTTGTGACAACCCGGATCCCTGACCCCGGATCTGGGGGTGTTACAGTTCCCACCCATCACTATTGTGGAGGTCGTGCCAGTGGATACTCTAATGATTCTGTGCCACAAGTTTGAATTGACTCCTCTGCCTGCTATAGCCAATGCTCTTTTGAATTCTAATTATGATGAGATCCCTGTTTATTCCACAGGTAGAGCATTTTAAACATCGACAACCATGATTTATAAACTTATCATCTACATTAATTTACAATTTGAAAACAAATGTTATCGGTGTTGTCGAGGATTTTGAACAAAAGCAAACAATCCTGAGCAGATTTGGTTCAAGGGATATGATCCGCTTCAGACTAAGTGATGGAGAGTAAGATATTCTGTATTCTATTTATATAATCCATATAAGTATAATCAGAACTGCTTAGATTACCATGTCGTTACTTTGATTTCAGGACATCGCACCGTCTTTATTTTGTTGGTACTTTACCACCAACTATTGAGTTTTTATACCAGGATATAGGAGCAGAACTGAAAATTATCATCCTTGCATTTGTCCGCATCAACATTTACCAAGGTGAAATTCTTGCTTTCCTGCATGTACTAATTGTTTTTATAAAAGTGAACAATTGCACTGTCAAATTCCATGTAAAGCATTCCTAAAGTAATATTCTTTTTCTATTTGAAAAAGGCATAATTCGTATAGGTAATCTGCCTTCAACAAATATCTTTATCAATATTGACTATCCTGATGTCGTCACGTTGAGACAGAGGTATGCACATTAAATCAACTCATATTTATAATAGTAAATAATTTAGTATTCATACTCTAACTTTGTGTTCCTTGTGTCATGTAGGTTATTGAATATCGATAACTGATGCAGTAAAGAGTTACTGCAGCTGGAGCTTTTTATGATATTTAAGAGTTTATGATATTTACCTAAAATAAAGTGTTCTCAATTTATGGAATAAGCGTGCACATTGTTCTAAAAAAATGTTATTTATTATTTTTCCAAGTGTATGTTTGTCGTGATTTTAGATTTTTATATTTTCTATTTAAACCTTTTGGTTGCATTATGCCAGAGTTATTTTGCGCATTTTTTAACTTAGTACTTCTTTGTCCAGACTATGCTAATATTACATTTAATACAAACATGACATATTTACTATATTGTAATTATTGTCACATATATTGAATTTGAAAGATAAGTTTATTATTTATTTCCATGTGAAACTCAATAATAATGACCGTGTATTAGTAAGTGGAACAATTGATTTACAACGGATTGCCTTTAATACTTGATATTATTATTAAGGATTCCTTGAGAGACTTATCTACGTAATCCAGTACTTAGATTACTATTTTTATTTTTCTTTAATATACAAATTGTACAAGTTATTAAGCTTAAGATATAAAATATTGATTGTAAATTTATAATTTCTAAGTCCTCAATCAACCTTATGAATGATGTCATTGCAACAATGGAGCTTTTCTATTGTTCAAGCAATATAATCCATAATATTAATACATCATCACAAATTGAAATTTTTTAAAATTAGATTAGATCCAATATCCTCCTTCATTTAGATAAAAAACCAAATTTCAAGCAATATAATCCATAATATTAATACATCATCTTTCAGACGGAAATATATTGATCACATCACTACAAGAAAAAGGTGAATATACATCATATGTTAGACATCAGTCGAATGTGCCACCGATGTCTAAACAGTTATAAACATCATCCCGCGAAAATGTGATGTCTATGTTGTTAATAGACATCGCTTTATTTAGAACCGATGTCTATATTTTGAAAAAAAAATGAACACGGCAAAGCCCCCTTTCTTTCCCCCCTTAGCCAATTTTTCCCCCTTTAACGAATTCACTCTCCCTCTCTTCAGACAAATTAATTAAAAAAATCTAAACTAAAACCTAAAAACTGCTCTCTCTCTCTCTCTCTCAAACTCTCTCTCCCTCGTCAATCTCTCTCAAACTCTCAGACCTTCTCCCGTCACCGGTTCTCTCCCACCCAAACTCTCTCTCCCTCTCTCTCACTCACCATCTCTCTCTCTCTCGTCCGTCTCAACCTCTCTCTAAAACACACAAACTCTCTCTCTCTCTCTCTCTCTCTCTCTCTCTCTCTCTCTCTCTCTCTCTCTCTCTCTCTCTCTCTCTCTCTCTCTCTCTCTCTCTCTCTCGCTCTCAAACTCTCACTGGAGTCTCGCCGTTATTTTGCCGTGGTCTCGGTCGTACTCTCTCCGACCTCTCGCCGCTGCTGCAATCTACTCAACCAAAGCAACTGCGCTCACTCTTTGTACTCTCACATTTGCACTCAAATTAGGTTTATTTTTCCTCCTTTTTTATTTTATAAACTTGAATTAACCTGCATGTTAACCATTAATTTAGAATTTTAAAAACTATGGATTTGAAAATTGTGTATTTTTTAAATTGGATCCCTAGATTTGAAAATTGGGGGTTTTTTAAATTGAAACCCTAATTTATACTAGGTGGATGTTGCTCTTTAATTTTAACTTGTTGCTTGTAAATTTTGGTTTTGATTTTATATTTGTTTAATTTTAATTATGCTTAATTGTATCTCTCTGTTTTGACATCTCTAATTACTTATAGGATAATTGTATTTTAATTGTATCTCTCTATTTTTCAATGTTGTTCTATTAGCAATGAATTAGGATAGTGGTACAAAAACATTGATAATAATTTTGTCAATTGTTATCCTAATTTATGTTTGATATTTATGTTTTACTTATTTTATTTTAAAATTAGATAGTGGTACAAAAAAATAGTAGGAATATAATCAATAATATTAATCATATAAGTTATAAGACTAAAATTTTAGTGATATACCAGGTGGTTTTATATGGACAAGTCTTGGATAAAAGTCGATAGGGATTCTTTGCAATATGAGATTGGTGTCAAAAATTTCTTGATATTTGTCGAGGAAAATGCTAAAATCCCAAAAAAATACCGTGCCCTTGTGCACGCTGCGTTAACTTCAAAAAATTTACTGTCAGGATAATCAGGGGTCATCTTTATGAATCTGGTTTTAGTTAAGATATTTGGATTGAATTTGGCATGGAGAATGGGTTGCTAGTAGTACTAAGTCATCAGTTGGTAGTACTTGTCCTGCTAAAAAGCCCACACCCCCTTAAAAAACATATAATGTATGTCAAGCAACATATAATGATGATGAAGATTGAGCTAATGAATCTGATGACTTTAAGAGGTATGTTGCTGATGCGGAACAACCTCTTTTTGAGGGAAGCGAGTGCACTAAACTAGAGTCAGTCCTCAAATTACATAATTGGAAGACTAGGTTTGGAGTTAGTGATAAAGCCTTTACCGATCTTCTTGAATCCGTTGGCTCTTTTCTTCCTAAAGAGCATGTGCTTCCGGGTAGTATGTATGAAGCTAAGAAAACCTTAACTGATTTAGGACTTGAGTATGTCAAAAACCACGCTTGTATAAATGACTACATGTTATACGGGGGACCAGATGTCGAGTCTTTATCTGAGTGTCCCAAATGCCATCTTTCTCGCTGGAAAATTGGGAAAGATGGTAAAGTTAGGGTTAATGTTCCAGCCAAAGTGATGTGGTATTTTTCGATAATCCTCAGATTTAAACTTTAAATCTGCTGCTACTGCTAAATTAATGAGTTGGCATGTGGAGAATCGATCTAAAGATGGAAAGATGTGCCATCCATCTGATTCTCCTTCTTGGTGAAATGTAGATTGTAGGTGGCCCGAGTTCGGTAGCGAGGCTAGAAATATACGCTTAGGATTAGCGGCCGATGGTATAAATCCACACAACAATGGATTGAATAGTCGGTATAGCTATTGGCCGGTCATGTTAATAATGTATAATCTTCCTCCATGGTTATACATGAACAAGAAGTTTATGATGTTATCGACATTGATTTCTGGCCCGTATGAGCCTGGAAATAACATTGACATATATCTACAACCAATGATCGGTGATTTAAAAAAATTGTGGGAGGAAGGGGAACCAAATGTGTATGATGCACATAGCAAATCTGTCTTCACTTTAAAGGCAGATCTGATATGGACAGTAAACGACTTCCCGGGATACAGAAATCTGTCAGGCTGTATAAATAAGGGGTATAAGGCTTGTCCAGTATGTGGTGATAACACTGTCGCTAGATATTTAAGTCATAGTAGGAAAATGTGTTATCTAGGCCATCGTCGGTATTTAGATGAGCATCATCCTTATAGGAGGCAGCATATAACATTTGATGGACAACAAGAACTTGGTTACACACCTGAACCACTTAGCGGAGAAGAAGTGTTAATGCAACAACAACAACTTGAATTTAGTTTTGGGAAGGGGGAAGGCGAAAAAGGTAGAGTATGCATGGAAAAAGAAATCAATTTTCTTTGAATTGAAATATTGGAAATTTCACCACGTGGGTCATTGTTTAGATGTTATGCACATCGAGAAGAATGTGTGCGATAATATAATTGGGACACTACTTAATATGAAATACAAGACTAAGGACAGTGTTGCCTCTCATCTTGATATGATTGATATGGGTGTAAGGACTGATTTAGCTCCTGAAATAGGTGAAAAGAGGACATACTTACCTCCTTCCCCTTTTATTTTGTCTAAAAAAGAAAAAAAAACTATGTTGACATCATTGTCCAATATGAAACTTTCATATATACATGCATCAAATATCAGACACTGTGTAGCACTGATCGATATGAAGTTGTATGGGCTGAAGTCGCACGACTGCCATATCCTACTCCAGCAGTTACTACCGGTTTGTATTCGTTCCGTGCTTCCAAAAAATGTTAGGATAAGTATAATAAGATTGTGCTTTTTTTCCAACTCCTAGTGCAACAAAGTCGTAGATGTGTCAAAATTGAGTAAACTCCAAGCAGATTTGATTTTGACCTTATGCGAGTTGGAAAAAATATTCCCTCCATCCTTTTCCAATGTTATGGTACATCTCACAGTCCATTTAGTAAGGGAATTGCGGTTATGTGAACCAGTTTTTTATAGATGGATGTTTTCATTTGAAAGATTTAATAAAATATTAAAGGGCTATGTCCGAAACCGATTTTATCCGGAAGGTTGTATAACTGAAGGCTATCTGAAGGAAGAATCAGCCGAGTTTTGCATAGGGTTCTTTAGCGAGAGTAGTAGAACTGCAGGTCTTCAGAAAGATGATGACAAGTTTTCCGGTCCAGTAGGTCGTGTGACAATGAAGTCTGTTGCCGAAAAAGAACGAGATGAGGCACATCTCGCGGTCCTTCGTAATAATCCTGAAGTGGAACCATACGTTCGGTAAGTAAAATATTTATAAGTATATTTATAAGTGTATTAGTTATTTTTAGTAGGTGGCTCATTCTGTGTACTTGCAACATTTTCAGATTGCATAAGGAACACTTGGAAAGAATTTAACAAGGAAAAAAGAAGAGTGTACAGTGGCTTTTGGGAGAGCACAATTGACAATTTCCCGATTGGTTTCAACAAAAAGTTAGTTTACATTCTTTTTTTATTTTATTACAAATTTATGCAAGTCGTGCATTTAATTGAAATTAACTTTTATGCATCCTTACTTTACTTGTAGGTAAGTATAGAAATGAGGGAAAATTCTGAAGCCGTGTCTGAAACAATTAGATGGTTGGCTGGAAAGCCTTCATTTTCAGTGCTGATGTACGAAGGCTATATTATTGACGGGGTCCGTTACCATACGAAGGAGCGAGATAATGCTAGGGCAGTTCAAAATAGTGGTGTTTCATTAGTTGCTAGGATATTCCAATTGTCTAGTGCTAAGGATGTAAATCCCGTAGAGTGTGAGTTAACATTCTATGGGATTGTACAAGAAATCTGGGAGTTAGATTACCACGCATTCAAGGCCCCTTTATTTTTGTGTACATGGACAACCACTGATAGAGGAGTCAAGTTTGATGATCTTGGTATTACGCTCGTGAACTTCAATCGACCAGGCCACAAATAGGACAAATTTGCCTCTGTTGACCAAGTCAGCCAAGTCTTTTATGTCGAGGATCCATGTGATGCGAATTGGTCAGTTGTGTTATCGTCAACAACTCGAGATTATCATGACGTGTACAATGAAGATGTGGAAGAAGAGACCTCCTGGAATCCTCCCCCATTCTGTTATGATATCCCTATGTGTGATCCTACTACTTGTGATGATGATGCAAGTGTTAGCAATAAAAGACAAAATTTAGAAGGCATTTGGGTGAAAAAGTCATAGAATTATAATTATTATGACTTGTACTTGTTTAATTAGTTGTATTAAAATTAAATTTCAATGAACTCTCTTTTTTGGCTCCCTGATTACACTTTGTAGTTATAATTATTGTATTATGTGATAGAATCACGTGTATTTGCACCTTTTTGGCTCCCTGATTATAATGACTTGTACTTGCACTTTGTTTCATTATAATGTTTTGATTTTGCTTTAGGTTTAATGTTATAATTATTTTGCTTTTTCTTTGGGTTTTGTTTAAAGTTATGTTAGAATTCTAGGTATTTTTCATAATAATTAGCCTTAAATTTTGCATAATATTGTGGAATTATAGCATAACTGTGTACTTGTTTTAATTTGATAGCTTGTCCAAATTGAAGGAAGACGAGATAAATGGTATCGAAAAAGCAAAAGAAATCAGCAAAGGGAGGCGCAGCAAATAAAACAGAAAATGCATCAGAACCCGAGGTTAGAGCATCTGGTACTTGTGATAATCATGAACCCGAGGCATCAGAACCTCAACTGGAGGAGTCCGAGCAACCCGCAGTTACCTCAACTGGTGCTGTGGCAAGAAGTTCTGGAGGTATTCGAGGGGTATGCGCAATGCACAAAGTAATTATGAAGAAAGCGCGTGGGAACAGATCAAAAAAGGAAAGTTGCAGCCGGAAGAAAAACCCGATAGCGTAATTTTTTGGCAAAAAGCTCGGAAGCGGAAAAACGGCGAAGAGGTCGATGAATACCTGGCTGCTGTATGCGAAAAAATTGTAAGTGTTCATGTATGATTGTGTTAATCTTGTTGGGTTTTTTTTAATTATTTTTCATACTTAGTATTATTTTTTAATTATCGGCATGACTGTTTTATGATTATGTTAATCCTGTTGGATTTTTTTAATTATTTTCATACTTAATATTATTTTTTAATTATCGGCATGGCTGTTTTATGATTATGTTAATCCTGTTGGATTTTTTTAATTATTTTCATACTTAGTATTGTTTTTTAATTATCGACATGGCTGTTGTATCATCATGTTATGCTTAGTATTATTTTTTAATTATCGACATGGTTGTTAATACTTCTGTAATTTTTTGCAATATCAACAGAATGCTCTGTTGGAAAAAAAGAAGGGTGAAATAGAATTTTCTTGAGGTGAAGACGTTCTGACTACAAGTTTGGATAGTCGTGAACATTCAAGAAGGGTTCGGGCTGTTGGAGGGCACGTAACTCCAAAACAATACTTTAAGCTGCCTAGAGAGAAAAAGATTTGAATCACGAAGAAAGAGTTGCTAGCTCATGATCGAGAAAGAGATGAAAAGGTCGATAAAAAGACGCAGGCTCTTGAGGCACAGATTGCTGAGTTGAAGGCAATGATGGCTTCAGGGATCGCTCTTCACTCCCCAATCATGTCGGAAAAGGTAAGTCATCAGCCAGAAAAAGCATTTGTTGTGGCCTGCAGTGATGATGACGACGACGTTGATGAATGTGTTCCAACACCTGCACCTCCTGGAGTTTTGGTAATTTATCAATAACTTAGTATTTTTTTTAATTATTATTATGCAACAATGATTTCTTTTCAACTTGGTACTTTATATTTCGTATTTATATTTGTTTTTTTGTATGTATTAGGGGCAGAGATCGTGTGAGCTATCCGTCAACACGATAAACAATAATGTTGCTTTTGGTATGGTGTACCCTGGAAAGGATAAAGAAAAAGTGCATGGAATCGATATACCACTTGGACATAAGTGTGTATCTGTCGATGGGCTACTCAAACCAGATGTGTTGCTTCCGATGCTGGTACGTGGCAAAATGGTGACAGTCTGCGATGCACTTGGCTCCTTTTTAGCATGGCCTGAAGGACTAATCACCTACACAACTCTAGCGGTATGAGGATATTTAAATTGTTGTCTGGATTTTAAAATTAAAAAATGCTTTTGTCTGGATTTCAAATTTTGGTAGTTTAATTGTCTACAGATTAAGAAAAAAGAAAGGAAGCGGCCAGGTACAAAGCCAGGTCTAGATTTGAATCATTTGAAGTCGGATTTTTTGGAAGCAAAGCCAAGTGCAAAAGTGCTAAAAGGCTTTAACTTACTCTATAAGCATGCTATTATATGGATGAAGACTACTGGGGTTTCGATACAAATTAAATGCCAAAAAGAAGTGTTTGGACATGAGAAAGTAATTTACTTATTACATGAGAATGTTCAGGCGGTGTTGGAGTTTGAAATGCTAGGGCAAGCTATACTTGTATCTTACATGGCGTAAGTTTCTTTTTTTTTCCTTTTTTCAATTTCAGTAATTTTTCGGTTCAGGTTTGTTTAATTATGTCTTTTGGTAGGTACTTGCATTCTGAGATAAGTGAACGGCCAGAATTGTCGGAGACGTTTGCTTTCATTGATCCAGGATCCAGTTATTTCTTGAATGCAGAATTTGAAACTTACATCGTGAACCGGTTGAAAGAGGGTAACCCGAATCGACTATTCTTCTTGCTGCACAATCAGAAGTAAGTTCTTACTTTGTGATATTAAAAAGCTGAATAGTACGTAAACTAGTATATAATATGTGAAATTTGTCTTTGACATGTTTTTTAATAAAAACAGTATGCATTGGATTTTGGCTATTATTTGGGAAGGTAAAATATATTTTCTTAATCCTCTCCCTCGCCCAGTACAGTTTCCAGATCTAGAAAAGGCATTATCGAGGTAATTTTGTTTTTTCCTGCAACATTTGATGAGAACTTTTGATAATCTGTGGTCTTATATCAGTTTATTTAAATGATGCAGGGCATTGAAAAGTTTTAATTTTGAAACTGGTAGGGGCAATCACAAGCCATCCAAAGCAAAATTTCTAAGTGTAAGCGCTTTTTTGTGCTTTCGTAATTATGGTTAATAAGTAGTTTAGTTCAGTGGTAAATTTTTGCTTTGGAACAGGGGTCTCCTAAGCAACCTGGTGGCACGGAATGCGCTTATGTAGTCATGCGCTACATGAAAGAAATCATCAACGACACTAGATTGACTTTTACTACAAGGGTGTGCATCCTTGTTTTGGCATTGGGATTATATAAAGGTCCACTTTTCATTTTATAAAAATAAAGTTTGTTTGAATTTTTCAGTGGCTACAGAAGACTCGCATGTGTTACACCGAGGAGCAGATTGATGAAGTACGTGTTGAAGCTCTTGGATATATCCAAGAGCACATCTAAATAGTTTCTAGTGCTACTTTAGTTTTGGACAGGTTATGTAGATCTGAACATTTGATATTATGGTTGTGGACTAGCTAGTGCATGTAGTTATTTAGGAGTTAGTTTTGCGGATTGGTAGATGTTTGTTTTGCGGATTGGTAGATGTTGGTTATCCGGATTGATGATGTCGAATTTGCGGATTGATATTTGTTGGATGTATGTTGTGAATGGTATTTATGGCCGGATTGCGGATATTGCAAATGCGCGTGCAATTTTAAAATTTTGTATTTGCGTATATAAACATTAGTTTTATTTATGATGCCTTGAAAAGTAATGTCTATTGATAACATCCACATCATATTTTTTGTAAAACTGATGTTTAAAACTTTTATTAACATCAATTTTTTCATTGCAAAAGCGATGTCTACAAATATAATATACATCACTTCTATAAATAAAAAGATGATGTTGAAAATAGGTATAGACATCAGGCAAAAACGATGTCTAAACAATACATATAAATCAGTTTTAAAATAATAAAATTGATGTCTTTATACACATAGACATCGTCCAAAACCGATGTTTAACATCTTAATCAATATCGTTTTTTTATAATAAAACCGATGTCTATATAGAAAAAGACATCGCCTAAAAGTGATATCTAAGATGCAATAACACATCGGTTTTGTTTTTAAAAAAACGATGTCTTTAAGTCAATAGACATCGCTCAAAACCGATGTCTAATATATCTTTGGACATCAGTTTTTTTTAAAATCGATGTCTAACAAATTAAAGACATCGTTTTTAGGCGATGTTTAAGGTATTCTTAGACATCAAAACTGATTTAAAAACTGATGTCTAAACCTTTTTTTATTGTGTTAGCAATTGTTTAATGGCTTATACTTGATGTAATTATCACATAAAAATAATATAGTTTAACATATTTTGTAAAAAATAGGATCTCAGATATCAGAAAATTACTAAAAACTGATGTTTATGTTAGTACAGACATCGGTTTCTGGCCGATGTCTAGAATAGACATCAGCGACTAACACGTCGGTCAAAAAACACAAAGACATCGTTATCCAAGTTCTGGATGCATTGATCTAATATGAAATTTAGTATAAAGAGAGCAAACTATTCGATAACTATATTGAATATTAAGTCTTCTTGCTGAAAAGTAAAACCAAGTTATCGTCTATTTCTAGCTCATTATCCGTCGTAAATTGGTTCCATCCAGCAGAGAATCGAGGTAATCCAGTAGAAAACACTACCTTAACATTCCAGGTTAAAAGCCCCATCCTCAGAGTTACAGTTTCACCACTTATCCATGTCCTACCATTTGGCTGTATAACTGATGGGATATATTGAAAAAAAATATATTTTAATTAGATCAATTAGCCACAACACGAGTAAAATTTATATTGTATTTGCGAAAATAGTCTAGGTAAATTGAACGAGTAATGTAACAATACCGCTCCATAACATGTGTTGTTCACATTTGAAGCTGTCATCATTGCGGTGAACTCCATTGCCATTAGTTCATCATTTTCCTGATCATGTATATTATCTTTTACAATATCATCAGCTACACCTTCAACATCCATAGCCAAGTTTTCTTCTCCTTGCTGAATTCCTGCTTCAAGAACTTCTGCAGCATGATCGACCTCATCTTTAATATTCATATGAACAATTTCTTCTACTTCCTCAATTCCACCTTGAAGCTCTTCGTTAATATTTACAGAGAAGTAAGTAAATGTATTAATATAATTATTTTCATCACCGGCTTTTCCATTATTAACGTGTGACTACATTGCTTCATTAACTACTATCATTTTTTGAAAAATATTATCTGACTAATAATTGGGATCCTAATAATCAGACAAATAAAATGGTATGTAGTATTTAAAGTAGTACCATTTCTTGATGAATAGCTAACCAGAATTTTCTCATTTTTTGAACTATAAAAAATGACAGTGTCAAACTTCCCAAATCCTCTGTAGGTAAGCAACATAAAATCCCTCCTCTCGAACATTTTGTCATTTACTAGCTCCAGTAGATCAGAAAACTTCCCAGTGGATTCAGAGTACTGACAATTGTATATCTTTCCATTCTTTAAGATCAACTGTACTTTGGCAGGAATCAACTTTTTAAAAGAGTTGTGAAATTTTTCTGGTATGGCCTGTCACAAGCATCATTAGTATCGATAAGTTAAAAAATTACTATTACTAGAGAAAGAGATACATATCACACTGTGGGAAAATAAGTATTGCTAAATTAAAAGCTTACTATTACTCCAGAGTCTATTACATCGCCAATACCGAATACCATGAATTTGCAACCAATCCTAGTTATTGTATCTACAAATTAATTATCGTTATCCAAGTTAGTCATAATGATGAATGAAATTTAAAATTATGTCTCCTAAAACAAATACGTAAAATCTTTGTATAAATGCGCAGTTACCTCTACAAGTTAAATGCAATCGGGAAACTACTCTTGCAGAATTATAATCCCCTTCAGTTGCATCAGGATTTAGTGCACATGCCATAAATTGTCCAAGGCCCTCATGCGTGAAAATCATAATTGTAGCTGAATACCTACTAACTTCTTTGAGAAACCATGGAAGGTTATCAAAACTATGGTCCTCCTCTGAATACTTGACATGAATTTCACTAACGCTTGGGAACCGAAACCAAACATTTTTCGGTATCACACTTGTAAATGTTGTAGCCAACTTCTCTGGTAATTTCTGTATTAATCAATTAAATTTTAAACACCAAATTAGTGAACCATTTTTGCAGTAAAATAAAAATTGCAGCAAAATTAAGATATTAAATATTTACAACATTAAATGAAAAACGTACCACTACATTTTGTGCATAGTTATCGGATTACAAGAATGACGATAAAGTCTGGAAGTTTGGCTAGATTAATATCCACCTAATAATTACAGGGGTAGAACATAATTATATACATATTTTAAAAAAAATTAACTTTATTCTATAAAAGTGAATTGGTATGATTACATACCATCTTTTCTTTATGCTTCAATTTTAGATTTGTTTTTGTAATATTTCCATCCTTTCTTTTTAGCAATGAATTACAAAATTATTGCAATGGATCGATGCCATTGTCTTCTTTTATTAACAAACTTTCTCCTCTTTGGCCACCAACAAATTCATGTTCAACCTCCGTATCTATAAAATTTTAATATATAACCATCAGTACAATAAGTAAAACTTTAACCTTCATCAGATATTTCCATATTGATAAGTATCATACCTTCATCAGAATCTAAATGAACCTGTAGAAACTAATCTCCTGCTATAATCTATTTTCCTCTAATACGCATTTTTAAGTAATCAACCTCAAATCCATCTTCCTGAAAAATCCTAGCTGAAATGATATTGATATCATCTAAAGTAAATAGTATCTCTTTCGCGCAAATGAAATATCACTAGCACATATCCAAGGCAGTAAAAATATCCATTTTCCGAGTTGTATGAAACGAAAGATTCATGCCCTCCAACCCGGATTTTCTCTATCATCGGGAGCTTTTGACTATATTTGTACCGCACCAAACTTGGTACAACCTTGGAAAAAATAATAAATAATTTTCTGTTTACGCATTACACATAAAAACACAAACACGAACAAACACAAATATATATATATATATGCTCTTCAACTATATCACATAAAAAACTAATTACAAATCCTCCACATGCTAGAGTATCTTTAGAAATAATTTTCAAGAATGATTTTGCCGCAAACAAGTTTCTTGCCCCACAAAAAAAAGAATTTACAAGTTTATACTATTGTACAATATCCTTAATTCAATAATAATTTAAATGTTGAAATTACAATAGTTAATTTATGACATTACCTCTATTAAGATATTTATCATAAACTTCATGTTTATATATGCAATCATTCACATTTTCATATTATATATATCATTATAAATTCTATACATCACAATAGAATCGCCAATTCCAAGTCTTGTGTCTGATACAAAATCAGCCCAGCCTTTCCCAAATTTGTAATGGCCTCCAACCCTCTCCACCTCGCATTTCCATTCCTTAGTAGTAAACCTCAGACTGACAGAGTTCCCATGTTTTAAGTTTTTGTAGAAATTCTCTGTTCTTGGCTTCAGTGTCTGTCATATATACAAATAATTGTTCACGTATTCACCATATACCCACTGATATTAAAGTATGAACTTGAGCTGATATGAAAATAAATCAAAAATAAATCTTACCAGATCAATCCCATCATCTTGCAAGTCGGTACTATTTATGCAAATACGGTAAGATTCACTTTTGTTCAGAAATGCATCATAAACTAACAGAGCAATAGATTTCTGAAACTCAATGTTTCCATACACGACCATAAATTCTTCATTTTTTTCCATTCAGGTTTATTTATCTTCCACTTATTTGGATGTATGGTCGGGTAATTTATTTCAATCGCGTCTCCCTTATATATTTTCACATTAAAAACCCCATCCCCATAATAATCAAATAGAACAAAGTTATATATCTTAATCCCATAATACTCCATAAAGTGAGCAAGACTACATATTTTACCAACTTCTGAATCATATCGAGCTTACCATTTATGTGTGTTTGCAGTATATCTTCAAGCGATCTGGAATTCTTCTACCACAAAAACTTTGAAAATTCTCTGGTACTCTTTGATCAAGTACCATTAAATCAAATATATTTAAATATTAAAAAGAAATTGAAACTATATAAAAGAATGCTGTAAAATCTACACTTACAATTTGCCCAAAATCAGAAACTTCTACATTTGTTGCCAGAAAGCTACATATACTTTCTTCATTGTCTGTACCATTAGTATATGTTAATGTACCTAAATAAAGATAGTATATCGATTTAAGGTTAAATTTTTACCTAAATCTCCTACATTCTTCACTCTAGAATCTGATTCTTTCTTCATCTGTAATTATATAAGAAATTTATTCCAATCAATATAAAGCACGAAATTTACATAAAACCTACATGGATGAGATACAGAGCAGAAATTTCACAAGAATACTACATGCATAAGATACAAAACTTGAGAATTACATGAATCGGAACAAATCATGTTCTTAAATTCTATAGAACATTAATCGATTAAGTTAAGATATATATACCTAAAACTCTATCAATCAAGCAATATAAACTATAAATCAAGCACTGATTCATAGTTCTATTGCATATATATATATATATATATATATATATACTGTATGTAAGCAATATAAACTATAAAATCAAGAACTGATTCATACCTCCATTGTAGACAACGAAGTTGATTGAACCGAGAATATGTCGCCTTCTTTGTGAAAGGAAGTTAGCCTTTTTGCTTAATGGAAGTTGAGAACCCCAAAGTCACATCAGTTTGCTTTATATGGGCTTTTTTAAGACATAGGTATTTTGTTCTTTTTTGGGTTTTTTACATCTCACAGTCAAGGTAATTTCTGTTGTTTGGGCTTTTTGTTTCTTTTGGTGTTTTGTCTTTTTTCATTTTTAAAAAAGCTTTTTCTATAAATTACATAAATATATTATATTTCAATATAAGAATGATTTTATTTTCTTTTGATTTTTAAAAAATTATTGTAAAAAATTGTATTGTATATAGTATTTACTTTATGTCTTTTAATATTATTAATTAAATAAGACGATTAGCCGGTTTTGTCGCACTAAATATAATAACATTGCCTACTGAAAACGTGAGAACAAAAATGTTAAGACATAAGAGTTAAGAGACTCTTTTCAAATTGGGTAAAACGTGAGAAGAAAAAATTCAAAAGTAAATATCAAGATTTGGCGATAAAATATAATATCTATTTTCAATTTCAAACATAAACGGAATCTAAAAAATTCAATAAAATTAAAAGATAATAGTTTTCCCGGTACTTAGAGAAGTACAAAGACAGTCAGCTACGTCTTGGTTCTAACACTTTTTGTTAATTGTTATTAGTCTAATACTGCAGATATAATTAAAAGTCAGGATGAATGTAATGAAGGCTCTACAACTTATAATGACTCTTCCAATACAGTATCAGAAATAACTGCAGGGAGTACTGCTTTTCCTAAAAACACCTATTGTCATGATAAACTGCAACAGTCCCAGATTGTTACACCCGGCATTTCTGTGTAATATTAATTGTAAATTTAGTACAACTTTAAAAGCCGAATGCCAATATATGCTACTATTGTATGCTTGTGTGAATGAGAATTTCTGCGTCTTAAATTTTCGTTATGTGGTATATGAATTTTCAAAGCAAAAGTTTATTTATTTCTTTCATTTTTGATTTATAAGGAATATTTTTAAACCTTGATCAAATATCTTTTTAAAAGTTATTTGTTCACAAATTTCAAAAGTAGTTTTATAAAATTTCTAAAAATCCAAGTTATTTTATGGTATAAATTTTATAATTTTTGAACTTGTGTTTTATTTTATAAAAATAAATCTTTATAAATGTTAATTGTTATAATTAACAAATTACATAGTTGTCCTTGCATGCAAATCCTTTCTATTCAATCCAAAAGGGCTAAAGAGACAATTACCACCCCACTAACTCTTATTTTCTAGCCAAATTCCTCCTTTACCCTTGCATGCAAAATGATCCAAGTTTAAGTGGAAGGGTGGTCATGTCAATTCCTATTTCCACTCACATTTGTCAAAACAAAAACCATAAAACAAGTAAAGACATGATCATTTCACACATCACTCACCACCACACTCTTTCTTCCCTCCCTCCTCTCTCTCACTCTCGGTTTCCCCCCCCCCCCTCACTCTCGGGTTTTGCCGAGATCAACCCCCTCCCCATTTTCTTTCTTTCTCAATCAAGTTCCACCTTCTACAACAAGTAAATGTTACTTCCCATGCCATGATCACTTATATTTTAAAGAGTTTTGAGTAGGAAGTTTAAGTTTTAAGGTTGCATGTTAAGGTTTTAGTTGAAACTCAAAGTACAACCTTGATTCTTATGAGTTTAAGGTTGTTTTTGAGAGGACTACAAGGAATGGTAAAGTGCCAAGTCTTGAGAAGAAAACTCTTGATGTTAAATGGCCATTCCCTTCCATTTCATTCGGCCATGACCATAGGGGAGCCGAATGAATGGTTCTTGAGACCATTCTTGTTGCTTTGTTCAATTTTTACATGTTTATGTGATAATGGCTTGAATTTTTTTTAGTAAAAATTTGATGAAACTCCTTGCATGCTAAGTGATCATCTAGATATAGCTCATGCTATGCTTGCATGTAAATTTCTTGGTAAAACATATTTAGAAAACATGTTGTTTGGCTTGCAAAACTCGAAGACATGCATGCATGTGGATTTCACTTAGAATGTTATAAGATTTTGATCATTTGGAAAGATTTTATTAGTAAGATTTAATTTCAGTAGGAATAATGTGTTAATATTGATTAATTCTTCTTGATGCATGGTAATAAGTCGTGTATATCTTTTATAAAATGCATAACTTATTGTTTCAAAAACTTGATGATTTGTGAGTTGTGAAATGTGGTTTCTTTTGTTTTTCCATGATTGCACCTTAGGTAAAGATGATCTCCACCAAGATTATTTTGATTTTAAGGGAGTTAGTTCAGTATATCACCATGTTTAAGTCTTGGTTTGGGTATTGGGTTGTTGGTGGTTGAGTTTGTCAAGTCAAAACCTTGGAGGAAGGAGAGTTATAGTTTCTGCAGAAAATCAGTTTAGTACCCTGAGGTTTAGAGTGAGTTTTGACCATGTCATTGATGTGAACTTTGAGACCCAAGCCACCAGAAGTTAGTATTGGGAGTATATAAAAGGTTTTAGGTGTTTTTTGGAGGTTTGCATGTCATTTGGTTAGGTGCACAAGTAGAATAACAAAATCTGTCCAGCAGGGGACAGTTTTGTTGTAACTTAGAAATAGGGAGATTTTACCATATCATGGGTAGGCCCTCATTAGGCCCTGTTGGGCCTTAGTTAGAGGGAGTGTCAGAGAAGTTTTTCCAACCATAGTTCATAGGATATGAGTTAGAACCATGTGTCACAAGTTAATTCAAGTTAGGGTGTTTTCTGCCCAGGAAAATAGGGGAACCATGGACTTTGAGCTTAGGCCCAAGAAGGCCCAAGCTAGACCCTTGAGCCACATTAAGTTTGGGAGATGCCCTTAGGTCAGGAGAGTCTTGTGTAAAAGTTTTGAAGGAAAACCTATAGTTTAAGGCTGTCAAATGCACTCAAGAAACCATAATTGTCATTTTGAAATTTGCACCAGTGAGCACTTTCACTCATCACATAGTTTTAGAACACTTAGGAGTGAGGTCTTGGTTAACCACCATAGTTGTAAGATAGTATAAGGTCAGTAGAATAAAAGGCACAAGTGAGGGTCAATAGGTCTTGGATAGTTTAGTAAAGGCACATCTAGTTAGGAAACCAAAATTAGAAGACTTTGTCTAGTTTAGCGACCAAGTGACTTAAGTTGTGAGTCGAGATCATCCAAGCCTAGTGTTGCATTATGGTGTATATGGTGTTATTTGGTATTAATATATGATATGTGATTATGTGGCTATGTGTGTGCAATTATAAATTAAAGGTGAATATAAATTAAGTGCATATAGGCCTAAGTGCCATCCGTGTTTAAGTTCGGGTTGTAAATAGGTTAAGTTGGTGAGAATATATTATAATGAGGATTATTATTATTTATGTAGGATCTCGAGACGAGGGAAAACTTGCCATAAAGGTCGAGTGAAGCTCCAGTTGCTCCTACCAGTCAGACCAGACCAGCCTTTCTCAAGGCAAGTGATTCAACTTGTCCTTCATATTTACTGAATAGTTCATGCGTTGCTGCAACTATCCTGAGTCATTTTGATATATATATATATATATTTAAGTCAACCGTACCTTATGTTTATCCTTGAAATGCCATGAATCCCTCGAGTACGTATTGCAAGTAGTTCAAAAGTCTTATCATGATAGTATATTAAAGTAATTTGAATGCCATGATAAAAGAAAGGGTAGTTACAACTCTTGGTTGATTCTCTTGATTAACATGCTGATGATTCCTAAGTATTAATATCTCATCCTGATACTTGAACCCCTATAGAACATTACCTTGAACCCTAAAAGCCAGATACTTATCAAAGTGATTCCTCATTGATTGATACTCATCTTTCTTATCTTGAAGCTGGACAATTCTGATATATCCTGAGTTAAAGATCATTTCTGCATACCTTAACACCCTTAGTATTCATGAAGCTTATATTCTTGATGATCCAGCACTTGAACCTTGATGAGAAACCATTACTTTAAGCCAAATTTGGCATTACCCTTTATAATATCCAATAGCCTCACTATATCCCCTTATCTAATCTTTGATATATGAAAACCATTCAGTTACTTTAATAGAGTATAGTTTTGTGAATCATGGCCCTGAGATTTAGTACCATATTTCCCGTGTTTCGAGTTGATCTATAATCTCTTGATAAAAAAAATGTTTACTGTAAAAGAGATTTTGTTATAAATCGGCATCAGTTTTTGAAATATATAAAATGTGGGTTTTCAGTCCCAAAGGGGGATAAATGTTTTCTTTGAATAGTGGATCTGGACTGAGACGCGAGTCCTTTCCACACTTATATTAGGCTTAAAAGTTGCCTAGGGATTCCCATTAATGTTTTAGAACCTAGCGAGATTCGGGATTACTTCGCGACTGATCACCGGCTGTAATCCGTAGCATCATAAAATGATTTTGATTAAGATATGATTTTGAAATTGTTTTGATACAAACGAAATGATGCTATCACCCAAAGTTTTATCTCTCGTTATCACTGGTTATGTCTTCCCATTGATATTCTTTAATATATATCTCGATTTATGATTTGTATCGTATTGTTTAGCACTTGTTGAGCATTTGGCTCACTCCTTGCTTTACCCTGATATTACAGCTAGCAGTTATGGTTAGATTCAAGCAGACTGCCCGTAAGACCTGTGATGCTGATGCTTATGTTCGAGCTCAGGTAGAATAAGTGATAGTAGTGTGTGTGAGGACTCGGTATTTAAAATCAGTTGTAATAGATGGTAGTGTTGGGATGTTCCAAACCCTAAGCTGTAAGATCTTGGATTTGGGTATGTTTATTTATTTGTTGTAATAGTTATATTTAAATTGCTGTTTAAGTTGGGGTGTGACAGGTTTTGGTATCAGAGCTACGGTTTAGAGTCCCTGGACAGCCCAAATAGGTTAAAGGGTATATGTGTAGGTTATAGATAATATGCGAGAGAGTAGGTTAAGTAAGTTTATTATTAATACTCCTCTTATTGGTTTGTCAGCAAAGGGCGCATTCCTCGTCATCCTCTGGTTCGGACGACACTATTGCTTTCACCGTGTATGCTGAGTTGAGGCGCGAGTTTGATATGCTTCAGGGAAAGTATGATCGATTGATAGACCGACTGAAGAACGTGTACCCGGACAGCCGAAACTACGAAGGGAAGCCCAAGGAGCAGATGACTGCGAGACTTGAGACCTTGGTTCAGTATGTCAACACTAAGCTTGAGGAGATGCCAGCGCACCGGGACCGTACCAGCCAGTATATCATTCAGATGGTGGCGGATGAGCTCCAAAGCATTGTGAAGACGCTTCGAGAGGAAAAGATTACCAAGCCCCGTTCAGATGGAGTGGGGCCTTAGTTCTTTCCATTTACTAATCATGTTGTTGTACTATCAGACTCCGTAGAACTTCTCAGTTATTTCCGTTATTTCCTTTAAATAAGCATGTTGATCCTAGAATCAGACTTTGTTCTAATCCCATGTATTGTGACCTTTAAATTTTAATAATCATGCTCTATTGTTCCAATTGCTCTCAACTGTTATTATACGCTTTTATATGCATCATCATATCTGCTTAATTTGAAACCTGACCTCACATGTAAATAAGAATGCCATGCGATACCCTCGAATTATTTTATTATTTATATTTATTTTGACATAACTCTTATTTCAGGATCATGCCTCCCAAAAAGAAGAACCCAACAACCACATCCACCACAGACCCAAATATTCTTTAACTACTGGAAACTTTGCAACAACAAACCAATGCTATAGCCCAACAACAACTAACTCTTCAACACCGAATTAAAAACCAAGATAACCGTGAACCACACCAACCACCTGAACCACAAGTACCACCTAGACAAATTGTCACTTTCAAGGCTTTTCAGAATGTGAATCCACCTGCATTTCATGATACCACTGATCCAGTAATAGATAACACATGGATCAAGGAGATGGAAAGGGCTTTTGAGTTGATACAGTTAGGAGACGATCAGAAGACGCCGTATGCTACTTACTTCTTGAAGGGTGAAGCCATCTATTGGTGGGAATCAGTAAAAGCTATGGAAACAACTCAACAGGTTTCTTGGGAGAGACTTAAGAAGTTATTTCTGGACAAGTATTACCCTAAGTACATGCAGAATCAGATGGAGCTTAAATTTTTGGAGCTGAAGCAAGGGAATATGACTGTACTGGAGTATGAGAAGAAGTTCACTGAGTTGTCAAGGTTTGTGACAAAGTATACCAGCACCGAGGAGGAAAAAGCGAAGAAATTTCAGCAAGGATTGGAGCCTTGGATCAGAGATAGAGTGGCTATGTTTGAGCTTGAAACTTATACGGGAGTAGTACAGAAAGCTGCTCTGATTAAAAATAATGGGACACAGTCAAGGAAGAAAAGGGATAACAAGAAGATGAAGGTTCCATTTTATGGAAAAAAGTCTGAAGCGGGAAGTTCACAAGATCGGAATGTAAAGAGGATCGGATTCCAGAAGGGCGGAAATTTTCAAAAGAAGGGAAATTTGGGAAAAAGGCAAGAATAAAAGGGAAACATCCAGCCAAGCCAAGGGCAAGTTGGAGAAAATAGGTTCCAGAGACCGGAATGCAAGCATTGTGGAAGAAGGCACCTCAGACTGTGTAATAAGTTGAGCATGACTTGCTATAGGTGCAATCAGAAGGGACATTTGGTGAATGAGTGCAAGATGCTGAAGCCAGGAGTTACGTGCTACAAGTGTGGGAAGACTGGACACATGGCTAGGGAGTGTAAGGCAATCGGACCAGTCAAAGCTCTAATGAACGTGGCAAGTACCAGTGCGAGCGTGCCAACTGAGGTATTGGCATTACCTCCACCACCTACACCAACCCCGCAAGCAACAGCAAGGACATTTGATCTCAAGATGAAGGATGTTGTTCAGAATTCTGAGGTGATAGAAGGTACACTTTTACTCAATAATGTCAAAGCTAAAGTATTGATTGATTCGGGAGCAACAAGATCTTTCATATCAGAATCTTTTATTGATAAGCTTCAATGTGATAAAATGATTATGAGTGAGGTAGTAAATGTGGTAATTGCGAACCAAAAGAAGATTCCTGTGAATCAATTCTGTCCGAAGTGTGAGATTAATATTTCGGGGTATAAGTTCTCAGCCGACTTGATACTCTTCAAGTTGGGAGAGTTTGATATAATTTTAGGCATGGATTGGTTAGGAGAAAATAACGCTCAGATTAATTGTAAGACCAAGAAAGTGTATTTAAAGGCAAAGAGTGGAGAGAAGGTAGTATTTAAGGGGCAGAGGAAAGAACAACTATTTCTCACAATCGTTCAGGCCAAGAAGCTACTTAGAAAAGGTTGTGAGTCGTTCCTAGCGTATGTAGTGGATTCAGAAAAGGGCAACCTCAACATAGAAGATATCTCTGTAGTTAACGAGTTCCCAGATGTGTTTCCCGATGAACTACCAGGCTTACCACTAGATCGACAAATCGAGTTCGAGATCAACCTTGCTCCAGGCACGGAACCAGTTGCAAAGGCCCCATATAGAATGGCACCAGCAGAAATGAAAGAGTTGGCGAGCCAGCTTCAAGAGTTGTTGGATAAAGGAGTGATACGGCCAAGTATGTCGCCATGGGGAGCACCTATTCTGTTTGTAAAGAAGAAAGATGGGAGTATGCGACTATGCATAGATTATCGGGAGTTGAATAAAGTAACGATCAAGAACCGCTACCCGCTACCAAGAATAGATGACCTTTTTGATCAGCTGAAGGGAGCAAAGTGCTTTTCAAAGATTGACTTGAGATCGGGATACCATCAATTAAAGATCAAAGAAGAAGATATTCCCAAGACAACATTTAGGACCAGATATGGGCATTATGAATTCCTAGTAATTCCGTTTGGATTGACCAACGCCCCGGCCGTATTTATGGATTTGATGAATCGAGTATTTAAGAAGTATTTGGACAAGTTTGTCGTGGTGTTCATTGATGACATCCTTATTTATTCTAAGTCGGAAGAAGAACATAAACAGCACCTCTGGATAGTATTGGAGATACTCCGTCAAGAGAAGTTGTACGCCAAGTTTACCAAATGTGAATTTTAGTTAAAGGAAGTTCAATTTTTGGGGCATGTTATTGGAAATGAAGGAGTTAAAGTGGATCCGACAAAGATTGAGGCAATTATGAGCTGGGAGAGGCCAAAGACTCCTACAGAAGTGCGAAGTTTTCTAGGGTTGGTAGGATACTATAGAAGGTTCGTCAAGGATTTTTCGAAAGTCGCCACGCCATTGACCAAGTTAACCAGAAAGAATCAAAAGTTTGAATGGAGTGCAGAATGTGAGGATAGCTTTCAAGAGTTGAAGCAGAGATTGGTAACAGCTCCGGTGTTAGTACTTCCAGATGACCAAGGAAACTTTGTGATATTCAGCGACGCTTCACATAAGGGATTGGGTTGTGTGTTAATGCAACACTGTAAGGTGATCGCGTATGCGTCAAGACAGTTGAAACCGCATGAGTTGAAGTACCTGACGCATGACTTGGAACTAGCCGCCATAGTGTTCGCACTAAAGATTTGGAGACATTACCTCTACGGAGAAAAGTGTGAAATCTACACGGATCACAAGAGTTTAAAGTATATTTTCACTCAGAAGGAGCTCAATATGAGGCAGAGGAGATGGCTGGAATTGATCAAGGACTATGACTGTTCGATAAATTACCATCCTGGAAAGGCGAATGTTGTGGCCGATGCTCTAAGTAGGAAGGAGAGACTGAATATTATGACAACATCAAAGGAATTATCTGAAGAAATCAAGAGATTTGAACTGGAACTTTGTGATTGTGGAAAAGTTGAAGAAGTTTGTCATGCAATAACTTTTCAGCCAACACTAGTGGAAAAGATAAAGAAATGTAAAGAAGAAGTAATGGAGAAAGAGAAGAATCAATTATCTGGAGAGGAGATTAATACTCAAAGGGATGAGCAAGGGATACTAAGGTTTTCTTCCAGAATATGGATTCCTCATGTACCTGAAATAAAGAATGAGATCCTACACAAAGCCCACAATTCGAAATTTTTAATCCACCCGGGAAGTACCAAGATGTATCGGGACTTAAAGAAAAACTTTTGGTGGCCAAATATGAAGCGAGACGTAGCAGAGTGGGTTGCGAAGTGTTATACTTGTCAGAAAGTGAAGGCAGAACATCAACGACCAAGCGGATTAATTCAGCCCCTAAAGATTCCAGAATGGAAATGGGAAAATATCGCTATGGACTTTATAGTAGGACTACCGCGAATGAAATCCGGGCATGACGCTATATGGGTTATAGTTGACCGTCTTACAAAGTCAGCGCATTTCCTTCCAATTAACGAGAAGTCGTCATTAGACAAATTGGTTCATCTGTATGTGCGCGAAATCGTACTAAGGCATGGAGTACCTGTATCAATAGTTTCAGACAGAGATCCCCGATTTAACTCGAGATTTTGGAAGCAATTTCAAGAATGTCTTGGCACGAAATTGAATATGAGCACGGCGTACCACCCGCAGACTGATGGACAAAGCGAAAGGACAATTCAAACAATCGAAGACATGTTGCGCAGTTGTGCAATCGATTTTGCAGGAAGTTGGGACGACCACTTGCCGTTGATTGAATTCTCTTACAACAATAGCTATCATTCCAGTATCGGTATGCCACCATACGAAGCTTTGTACGGGCGAAAATGTAGATCACCAACAAGTTGGGATGAAGTAGGAGAAGGAAGGATTCTCGGCTCAAAATTGGTACAACAATTGCATGACTCAGTCAAGTTAATTCAGAAAAGGCTACTTGCTGCTCAAGATAGACAGAGGAAGTATGCAGATCCGGCACGTAAGGATGTTCAATTCCAAATTGGTGAAGCTGTTTTGTTGAAGGTGTCACCTAGAAAAGGGTTGTCTAGATTTGGCAAGAAAGGGAAGTTAGCACCTAGATACATAGGTCCTTTTGAAATTTTGAGTCAAGTAGGGAAGGTGGCCTACGAGTTGGCCTTACCACCTCAGTATCAGCACGTGCATAATGTGTTCCATGTGTCATTGCTTAAGAAGTACAATCCTGAAGCTAGCCATATAATAGAATATTAACCAGTAGAATTTCAGGCAGACCTGTCATTTGTGGAGTAACCGGTCAAAATACTCGACTGGCAAGAGAAGAGTCTTAGAAATAAGTCAGTAAAGTTAGTAAAAGTACTTTGGAGGAACCCTAAGGTCGAAGAATCGACTTGGGAGTTAGAGTCTGATATGTGTTCCCGGTATCCTCATTTGTTCTCTTAGATTCTGGGGACAGAATCCCTTAAGGGGGAGAGGATGTTACACCCGGCATTTCTGTGTAATATTAATTGTAAATTTAGTACAAATTTAAAAGCCGAATGCCAATATATGCTACTATTGTATGCTTGTGTGAATGCGAATTTCTGCGTCTTAAATTTTCGTTATGTGGTATATGAATTTTCAAAGCAAAAGTTTATTTATTTCTTTCATTTTTGATTTATAAGAAATATTTTTTAAACCTTGAACAAATATCTTTTTAAAAGTTATTTGTTCACAAATTTTAAAAGTAGTTTTATAAAATTTCTAAAAATCCAAGTTATTTTATGGTATAAATTTTATAATTTTTGAAATTGTGTTTTATTTTACAAAAATAAATCTTTATAAATGTTAATTGTTATAATTAGCAAATTACATAGTTGTCCTTGCATGCAAATCCTTTCTATTCAATCCAAAAGGGCTAAAGAGATAATTACCACCCCACTAACTCTTATTTTCTAGCCAAATTCCTCCTTTACCCTTGCATGCAAAATGATCCAAGTTTAAGTGGAAGGGTGGTCATGTCAATTCCTATTTCCACTCACATTTGTCAAAATAAAAACCATAAAATAAGTAAAGACATGATCATTTCACACATCACTCACCACCACACTCTTTCTTCCCTCCCTCCTCTCTCTCACTCTCTGTTTTCTCCCCCCTCACTCTCGGGTTTTGCCGAGATCAACCCCCTCCCCATTTTCTTTCTTTCTCAATCAAGTTCCACCATCTACAACAAGTAAATGTTACTTCTCATGCCATGATCACTTATATTTTAAAGAGTTTTGAGTAGGAAGTTTAAGTTTTAAGGTTGCATGTTAAGGTTTTAGTTGAAACTCAAAGTACAACCTTGATTCTTGTGAGGACAATTTTGTTGCAGGGGACAGTTTTGTTGCAACTTAGAAATAGGAAGATTTGACCATGTCATGGGTAGGCCCTCAGTAGGCACTGTTGGGCCTTAGTTAGAGGGAGTGTCAGAGAAGTTTTTCCAACCATAGTTCATAGGATATGAGTTAGAACCATGTGTCACAAGTTAATTCAAGTTAGGGTGTTTTCTGCCCACGAAAACAAGGGAACCATGGACTTTTAGCTTAGGCCCAAGAAGGCCCAAGCCAGACCCTTGAGCCACATCAAGTTTGGGAGATGCCCTTAGGTCAGGAGAGCCTTGTGTAAGAGTTTTGAAGGAAAACCTATAGTTTAAGGGTGTCAAATGCACTCAAGAAACCATAGTTGTCATTCTGAAATTTGCACCAGTGAGCACTTTCACTCATCACATAGTTTTAGAAAACTTAGGAGTGAGGTCTTGGTTAACCACTATAGTTTTAAGATAGTATAAGTTCAGTAGAATAAAAGGCACAAGTGAGGGTCAATAGGTCTTGGATAGTTTAGTAAAGGCACATCGAGTTAGGAAACCAAAATTAGAAGACTTTGTCTAGTTTAGCGACCAAGTGACTTAAGTTGTGAGTCGAGATCATCCAAGCCTAGTGTTGCATTATGGTGTATATGGTGTTATTTGGTATTAATATATGAATGTGATTATTTGGCTATGTGTGTGCAATTTTAAATTAAAGGTGAATATAAATTAAGTGCATATAGGCCTAAGTGCCATCCGTGTTTAAGTTCGGGTTGTAAATAGGTTAAGTTGGTGAGAATATATTATAATGAGGATTATTATTATTTATGTAGGATCTCGAGACGAGGGAAAACTTGCCATAAAGGTCGAGTGAAGCTCCAGTTGCTCCTACCAGTCAGACCAGACCAGCCTTTCTCAAGGCAAGTGATTCAACTTGTCCTTCATATTTACAGTTAATAGTTCATGCGTTGCTGCAACTATCCTGGGTCATTTTGATATATATATATATATTTAAGTCAAGCGTACCTTATGTTTATCCTTGAAATGCCATGAATCCCTCGAGTACGTATTTTAAGTAGTTCAAAAGTCTTATCATGATAGTATATTAAAGTAATTTGAATGCCATGATAAAAGAAAGGGTAGTTACAACTCTTGGTTGATTCTCTTGATTAATATGCTGATGATTCCTAAGTATTGATATCTCATCCTGATACTTGGACCTCTATAGAACATTACCTTGAACCCTAAAAGCCAGATACTTATCAAAGTGATTCCTCATTGATTGATACTCCTCTTTCTTATCCTGAAGCTTGACAATTCTGATATATCCTGAGTTAAAGATCATTTCTGCATACCTTAACACCCTTAGTATTCATGAAGCTTATCTTCTTGATGTTATAGAACTTGAACCTTGATGAGAAACCATTGCTTTAAGCCCAATTTGGCATTACCCTTTATAATATCCAATAGCCTCACTAAATCCCCTTGTCTAATCTTTGATATATGAAAAGCATTCAGTTACTTTAATAGAGTATAGTTTTGTGAATAATGGCCCTGAGATTTAGTACCATATTTCCCGTGTTTCGAGTTGATCTATAATCCCTTGATAAAAAAAATGTTTACTGTAAAAGAGATTTTGTTATAAATCAGAATCAGTTTTTGAAATAAATAAAATATGGGTTTTCAGTCCCAAAGGGGGATAAATGTTTTCTTTGAATAGTGGATCTGGACTGAGACGCGAGTCCTTTCCACACTTAAATTAGGCTTAAAAGTTGCCTAGGGATTCCCATTAATATTTTAGAACCCAGCGAGGTTCGGGATTACTTCGCGGCTGATCACCGGCTGTAATCCGTAGCGTCATAAAATGATTTTGATTAAGATATGATTTTGAAATTGTTTTGATACAAACGAAATGATGCCATCACCCAAAGTTTTATCTCTCGTTATCACTGGTTATGTCTTCCCATTGACATTCTTTAATATATATCTCGATTTATGATTTGTATCGTATTGTTTAGCACTTGTTGAGCATTTGGCTCACTCCTTGCTTTACCCTGATATTACAGCTAGCGGCTATGGTTAGATTCAAGCAAACTACACGTAAGACCTGTGATGCTGATGCTTATGTTCGAGCTCAGGTAGAATAAGTGATAGTAGTTTGTGTGAGGACTCGGTATTTAAAATCAGTTGTAATAGATGGTAGTGTTGGGCTGTTCCAAACCCTAAACTGTAAGATCTTGGATTTGGGTATGTTTATTTATTTGTTGTAATAGTTATATTTAAATTGCTGTTTAAGTTGGGGTGTGACACAGATTATCTGTTTATTTTTCTTTTTATTAAAAAAAATCACTTTGGTAAAGTTAAACAAAATAAAAATCTATTTAGAACAAAAATTAGGATGTCATACCCAGAAAAGATAAAAATAAATCGTATCTTCATGAGTAGCATTTTTTAAAATAAACAAAATTTACTATGTCATGTAATTAGTGTCAAGTTCAGAAAAAACATTGTAATTTTTTGTTCTGTCAAATTAAAATCTGAAAATAGAAAAATAATGACACCAAGAATTAGTTTTGTATTATTTTCTTTTTGTTAGGAAAATATTGATTAATATTAATATTATGGGAATATGTAAGTTTTAGAACAAATATTTATTAGACTATTTACATTAATCTGTTAGTGAAAAATAATTTATTAGTAATTTACCGCGCTTAATACAACTTGATAAATGTATTTCTCTAAATTAAAAGGAATTTTAATTTTAATATCAAAAAATATGCTTAGAATGACGGAATTGTGGATGTATGAAAATAGAAAGGGGACTAATAATTCTAATACATAAGTTATAAATTAATAACATATTTAACAATATACTATTTACATTGATTTTAAATATATATATATATATATTAATATGATTTTTTATATAATTACTTTCTGCTATCTTTACATCATTGTTTTAGTTATACATCATTAATGACTTTTTTTATATAATTACTTTCTTTTATCTTTAGTTTATTTTCTTATATGATTATCTTTAGTTTATTTTATTATATGATTTACATGATCTTTTATAAGTAAAATATGGTTTTGGGAATAAGTACATATAATTAATATATTTATAGCTTTTTCCTCTGGACAAAAAAATTACATTACACACAGAAGGATGATAAAACGTTCACAACCTTTTGTCCAAAACAACTGCATAGCATAAGTGTCCATTAAGTCTTTACACATTTCTTTTCTTTAAATCTCAAAAGTAACAAGTTAACTATATCTTCCACGAAAGCTTTCTCAAATGGCCAATTAAACTATTTTCACTGTTTCACAAGAGTTGATCACTCTTCTTTTTCCTCACCTTATTTTCCAGACATAAAACTTCAGTTTGTTTGTGAAGCTTTTGTTAGTATGGGACCGTAAAAAATCAAAGAAATATATCAAGTATGTCCTTGAAGCTCTTGACTGTGATAAGCTATATGACTTTCACCAACATCAAATGGAAGTTACACGTGACCAGTTTTATGGCTTCGTTTCTTATTGTGTTAGACACAATGTTCATCAGGCAAGCTTTTTTAACTCATCTCTCAGACTGTTGCAGAGGCATAATGTTCAAATAAATCTTGAGGTTTTATCAAATCTATCTTCTACATATTTCCCATCCAGATTTGCTTACATTTTCTTTAAGGCATTATATAGACCAGCTGAATTAGATAGTACCGCTACTGAAATGTATATGATAGTCACCAATATTGATATGAGAGGAAGAAGGAAAGAGATTATTATTCTGCTCTCAGACATGTACGGTAACAATGCTGGAAATGATCTTCTGCTACCAGCAAACAAAATCTGTCCAAATGCATGGAGTAATAATTAGATCTTCTAGATGGACCTCCGCTTGAGGTACACTTGTGGAATTCACTTTGCACTAGAGCAGTCCAAGGAAACTATGAGGAAGAAGGTGAATTATGGCCAGAGGGTTTGAAGATGGCGAATCTTTGAAACTCAAAATGTCACAACTACACTCTACAACTAATGCTTTTCAAGATTTTACTTTATGCTCTGAATTATTAAATTTATACAATGGATTTGTGTTATCTTCAATTGAAATTATGTATCTCAAATTTATATCTATCAATCTATATGACATGTTTCTATAACCTTATTTTGTTTACAAGATTCTTGACGTCTATGTTGTACATTCTTAGCTTATAACTGAAGTTTAAAGTTAATACATCTTTCAAAAATATGTCAATGTGTGACAATGCTATCAATGTTTGCATTTTTTAGATTATATTAATTGCATCAGCCTCAAATGCAAGTTGTGATTCACCAGTACTATTGTTTCGACTCTTACCGTGTTACACACATTATTCATCAGGACAGTTTTTATAACTAATATATGTGACTATTGATAAAGTATAATGTGCAATTCTCGCTGACATCATTCCGATATCCTTTATAATAGTTAAATTTGACATAATGGTTGTATTGGATCCAAACCTTAAGTTAGGTTGTAAAAGGCGAAGAGAAATACAGATGTGTATATATCTCTCATGAACTTAAAATTATTCTATACACTCTATCCAATGGCATGTTCAGATAATCCGGTTTTAGAGTTTCATTTGGTTGTAATTTTTTGAACTTAAATTCTTTCTGTTGCTTACATGTTTGTTTGTCATGCATCTAAAACCTTATATCTTGCAGGTAAATTTTTTTACTAGGAAGAAGGCTAACTAACTGCTTTGATGAAATGGATTAAACTAAAAATTTGAAGCAGGGTGCTGTTGATGCAGGTTCTTATGAAGTGCAAGATTATGTATGATTACAACTGAAACTGCTGGTGCAGTAGCTACTCCAACAACACGGAGGTTATGCCTCCACGAATGCGAACAACGACAATGCTTGATATAGGTGATCCTGAAAGCTCACTTAAGAAGGTGCTTGATATAGGTGATCCTGAAAGCTCACTTAAGAAGCTCACTTAAGTTAGGTTATAAAAGGTGAAACACTGCAGATGTGTATTTATTTTTCATGAACTTAGAACTATGCTATACACTCTGTCCAACACATGGTCAGATGATCCGAATTTAAGAGTTTCATTTGGTTGTAATTTTTTTCAATAAATTTTTTCAGTTGCTTGCCTGTTTGTTTGTTTTCCGTGTATCTAAAACTTGGTGTCTTGCAGGTGAATGTGTTTGACCCATGAAGAGATTTACTAACTACATATAATGAACTTTCCTAAATTGAAAAATTGAAGCAGTATGATTTTGATAAGAAAGGTCCTTAGGAGTGCAAGGCGTGGGTACAACTGAAACGGTTGGTGCACTGGCTAATCTAACAACATTAGAGTGTGGGTGTTATATGTTTCATAATTTTGAAATGCCAAATCTGAACAATGAGGCGCACATCAACTATAATGTAATTTTGGTTTAAAGCTTACCATTATTTGGGCGAAATTCATTACTTTGAGATTTATATATAGTTATATTAATTTACATATATTGTGATCATAATTTCCAAGCACATATACTATTGCCTATTTGAAAGTTAGATAAATGAAGTTTGTTCTAAAATAATTAATTAATTGGTACTAAACAAACTTATTTAATTTCTAATAAAGAAATTCAATCACAATAACTAAATCATAAACTATTGTAACATATATTATTTTATTTCTAATGAAGACATCTAATTCATTAACTATTATTACTAATAATAATAGATATTATTTTATTAAACTTTTAGTATAAAAGTTTCAATATGGTTGTATATGTATTTAAATCTTACCTTAGTTTTCATCATATGTAGTTTAATATAAAGCAACATAAATCATAAAATCAGATACACATTTAAATATTACTTGAATTATTTCTCAAGGCCAACGGAACGAGCAAACAATTCAGATTTCCTGTTTTCTATTGTAGCATACATCTCTGAGTAGAAAATCTTTGCTTCTTCCATGTCATTAATGAAATATGCGCACGTTATAGCCAAATTTTGCAACTCTTGCTCCGCTACATTCTTTATGCCTGACCATCTCTTCCTCTTTTCACTTCGCGAAGTCAATTTATAATCTTTAGTACACATATAAATGTAAAAAAAACACCGAAAGCTATATATACGTGTGAGTATGTCTAGTAGTTTTGGGGCAATTCTTTTTTAATCAATTAAACAGTTACCATAATTTAGAATAACTGAATGGTAGTTATCAATTTTATTTAGTTATTCTGATTTCAACAGACATGTTACTCAAATTTTATGATGTGTCTTTAAAGAATATGCAGATTATCTCCTCATTCTGATAAGATGCTTTAAAGAATGTTTACCAAAAACCATATTAGAGTTGTAAAAAATGATGTTTGTATTCAATCGGATTACCCACATTAGGCGAAACTGATTATTTGTGCCAATATAAAATGTTGAAGATTAAAATTTGTACAATCTATATGTTTAGATCCGTTTGTACAATTACTACCACGTGATCAATGTATTACGTTTCCGCCTGATAATGAATATATATAGTCGTTAAACAAATAAAGCATAGTTATGTCTACAATGTTTTTTAGACATTATTGGATTGTGCTTTAGTATAGTTATATAAACTATAAACCAAATTGTGTTTCATCTGTATATCCAAATTATATAACTTTTTATCTCAAGAGTTATACCAACACCAACTCTATATCATGAGTCACGACCCACAGATCAACAGCTAAACTAACACCAACTATATGCCACATATCTTAGTCATGCGAAGACAGATGATGAAGATAATTATTATTCATAACTCTATGACAAAACGTGTCTATCTGTTTATGTTTGGAGAAGCTGATAAAATGCCTTATTTTTTTAGTGAAGATATATATTTCATTTTGCCACAGAGAGAACATTCCAAATTCAAGAGAAAAAATGATGACCAAATCAAATCAACGTAAGTCAATTTTAATATCGGTGTCGTTTGGCATATCCTTACTGCGTCTTTTTAACTAATCCCTTTACTTTTAATTAGTGATTTATATATGATATGGAACTTATACACTCAATAAAAAGTTATTATTTTATATATTTACCAAATTATTAGTTTACAGTAAAGGGTCTGAGACGGGAGTATAAAATATTATCAATTAATCGAGGATAAATATTTATCGAGTATTATTTAATCGAGGTTTAAAGGTTATGAAAGGGGGAACAAAGTAACAAGACATTAAGAGTTGAAGTGGATCTTCTTACATTTCTCACATTATCGTAGTTCTTGCATCTGCTTATATTTATATTCATGAAGTTAAAGAGAAATTGAAGATCATTGATATTTTAGTTTTTCGGGTTTTTCAGGTTATATAATAAATTATAAAGCTATATCACCCAACAAGTTACATATAGGAAGATTATTTAAATTTTTCAGTTATTAAAAGCGTGGAAATTGCAAAGAAATAGTTGGCGTACGTGGAAATTGCAAAGAAATAGTTGGCGTATAAAAAACGTGAAATGTGCGCTGCTTTTATTACAAACAAATTAAAATAACCGACATATATTTATACATAAATTATAATATTATTATGTTAAATCATATTAATAAAATATTTTTCAAAAATTAAAAACTAGGATGCGCTCGTAGCACGGGCAAAAATCCCTAGTAGTAATACAATAGTGATATAGTGGAGTAAACTAAACTAACAGTAGGTTTTGGCAAAACAAAAACTAATGGTTTGTTAAATTAAAGAATAAACATATATCGATAATTAATACATAACTAATTATACTAAACAAAACATGAAAGTTTCAAATACTTATAGTTATGTATTATTCATATTTATAGATATATAAAAAATATTGTATTTTTTTATATTTTATAAAAAAATCGAATTCTTAATTGGGCTTTTTGAAAAAACCCGGGCTTTTATTCGGGTTGAACCGGGCTTTATCGAGACATTTATCCGGACTTTTTCAAATTCGGGCTTTTGTCTAAATTTTTTGGATTTTGGATCGGCCTTTTTTTCGAATCGGGCTTTTCATACTTTTTTCCGGATCGAATTTCAGGTTTCGGAATTTAAACATCTTTACTATGAAGTATGGTATCTTCTTTCTAAATTATCAAATATAGCATGCTTCTTCAAAATATTATATTATTTTTATAATTTACATATAATTTTATTAAAACAAAATATTTTTAAAGTGACACAATATTTTTCTCATTATATAAATGTATGGAAAAATTGAGTAGTCAATAATTGTAATTGTTAGGAGCAATTGATGATATCAAACAGAAACTGTGAGAAGCATCAATGGATGATGATTACAAGCATCAACAGATGATGAGTATAAGCATCAACGGATGATAATGACATCGACAGATGTTGGTATTCGACGGATGATGATATCAACGGATAATGAAATCACTTTTTGTCACATCAGTTGATCTTTGAAGAGGAAAAGGAAACAGGAATTTCAAGTCGGTGGAGGACTTTATCTCAGAAGCAATAGTATATGTTTCCTTGTTGTTTATAGAATATGATTCCTTATACATTGGTAGTTGTGCTCTATAAAAGCATAGTTTAGGTTTATGCTATATGCATTGCGACATTGTTATATCTTTCGCATAAACCTAGCAGCTCTCAAGGATATTTGTTCATCCTTTCGAGAGAGTACTTGTGTAATAAGTTTTTATAATATTAATATAAAAATTGTTTGATTCTGTCGAAGCTTTGTCTAGTTGATCATATTAACTGTATTCACCCCCCCTCTATAGTTGATTAAGGGCCTAACAATTGGTATCAGAGCTTGCTGTTAACGTATAAAAAATTTATGATCTGAAAATTGATCAACCATGTTAGAGAAAGGAGAAGAAGAAACACAGAATCTGGATCCGAAGCCACAACCCCCAGCCACATCACAGATAAGAAGCAACATGAGTAGGTATGAAACAATCAAGGTGCCCATCCTGAAAGTGAATGAATATCCAATCTAAAAAGTCAGGATGACCATGTGTTTGGAAGCCACAAATCCTGAATACTTAAGCAGGATGTATGATGGTCCTCATAAACCAATGAAGGTAGCTGTTTCGATTGCAGGAGAACCAGAGAAGATGATAGACAAAGACATGAAGGACTACACTCCTGAAGATAATTCATCAATCATCAAGGATGCTAAGGTTAGACATATCCTGCACAGTAGTCTTGATAGTGTTATGTCCAACAGAGTCATTGGATGTAAAACATCAAAAGAGATACGAGATGCTTTAGAAGTAAAGTGTCAAGGTACAACTGCTATCAAGAAAAACAGGAGGACAGTGCTTACTCAAGAATATGAGCACTTTGACTCAAGGGATAATGAATCCCTAACTGAGATCTATGACAGATTTTAGAAGTTGCTGAATGACTTATCCCTTGTCAATAAAGAATATGATTTGGAAGACTCAAATTTGAAGTTCCTACTTGCTCTTCCTGAAAAGTGGGACTTTAAAGTCACATCGATCAGGGATAACTATCAACTCGACATCACACCTCTAGATGAGATTTATGGAGTTCTGAAAACTCATGAACTAGAGAAGGAGCAAAGGAGCAAGAGGAAATGATCAAAACCTAGAACAGTTGCACTCAAAGTTGAAGAGAAGCCAAAGGAGAAAGCTAGGAGGAAAAGCTACTCCAAAGGGAAAACCATGATTGCTAAGTCAGATACTGAATCATCAAATTCTAATGATGACTCAAATCCTGATACTGAATCAGATACTAATAGTGATCATAACAATAATAAAGATATGGATCAAATGGCTGCCCTACTGGTTAAAAATTTCAAGAAGATGGTCTACAAAAACTTCAAGAAAGGGAGAAGATTTTCCAGAAAAGGCTCCAGTTCCTCAAACTCTGATAAGAGGAACAACAGAAGAGATACTGATTAGTAGGAAGCTAGATCTGGAAAACCTGACAAGTCAAAAGAGAGATGTTATAACTTGATGGATGTGGACACTTTGCAGCTGACTGCAGAAAACCCAGAGCTGAGAAGAAACAAGCTTCGATCTCAAAGAAGAGAAACTGGGATGATTCATCAGACTCATATGATGGGATCGATTATGCTCTCATGGCAAATGCTGATGCTGAGACCAACACTTCTGAATTAAAGGTACCTCAGTTTACTCTTGCATTTGATACTGATGATATCTGTGAATTAAGATTATTTCTTAAGACTCCGCATGTTAGTTTTATGGATCAAACCTTAGAAAATAATAGGATCAAGAGTGAAAACTTTGTGCTTAAGAAAAGGAATAATTACCTAAAAACTGAGTTGCTTTCCATGCTAAAATTTCAAAAAGAAAGAGATAATATTGTTTATGTTAAAGAAAAATTGTTAGAAAAATATGCTTATCTAGAAAAGGAGTTAGCTAAAGAAAGAGAAGTCATTAAATTTTGGACTAACTTAGGAAAGACAACTCAGAAAATCTTAGAAAAGCATTGTTGGGGATCAGGATTAGGATATTCAGCTAGATCTAATTCTGATAAGAAAAGTGGAGAAGAAACTGAGAAAACCGAACCAATAAAAACTGGTAGTCAGGTCAAATTGAACAAGGTTCAAGTAAAGACCATTAAGTTTAATCCAAGTGCTAATAATGTTAAATCTATTTATGAGGAAGGTACTACCTCAGCACCTAGATCAAACTTAATTACTGAAAAGAGTGAATAAGTTCATACCAACTCAGTAAATATTGGTTCAATGACTCATAAACAACTGAAGCAAAAGCTGAAGGATTTACACAGAAAGACAAGAGGAAAAGGTCTATAAAAAATAGGAATGGCAAGGTAGGTGTTAATAAGAATGAAAACTATGTAACCCCACCTAATGCACCTAGAAAGACTTGTTTAAACTGTGGTAGCACTAATCATTTTGCTAATTCTTGTAGGAAGAATAAAGAGATAAAAGGTGTTCATTCTAAAACAGAGTTTAGGAATAGAACTACAAGATATAAACCACATAACCCTTATTTTCATTATGGAAGTGTTTGGCATTCTATTTATACATATAAAGAGTATCACAGTTTGTATTATGATTTTTATAAAATGAAACCCTCTTTAGTTAAAGCAAAATTTCTGCATGTGTTAAATACTGATAGTAAGAATGTTAACATAAACTCTGATATGAAGTCTTATGCTGCATATGTTAAGAAACTTAAAAAGTCCAAAGGATCCAAGCAAGTATGGGTCCTTAAAAACACTAATTGATTCAAATTTCTGATTGCAGGGTGATAGGAGGAATGCTCTAGTGTTGGACAATGGATGCTCAAGACATATGCTCATCATTGAAAATATAGCTCTGATTGCAGGACTCAAGCATAATCTAATTAGTGTGAGTCAAATCTGTGACAGAGATTACTATGTCAATTTTTATAAGGAGCATTATGAAATTGTCAGTAAGTCTGATGGCAAGATCACATTGACTGGTGTGAGACATGGTAGTTTGTATGAAGCCAGGGTCTTCACAAGAACTGATAACTCAGAAGTTTGTCTACTAAGTAGAGCATCTGTGGAAGACAGCTGGAACTGACATAAAGGACTTTTTCACCTCAACTTCAACAATATCAATGAACTTGTGAGAAAAGATCTTGTAAGAGGATTGCCCAATGCACTATTTACTCCTGATGACTTATGTGATTCATGCCAGAAAGACAAATAAAGGAAGACATCTTTCAAGAGTAAAACTGAATCCTCAATTCTTGAACCATATCATCTACTTCATGTTGATCTCTTTGGTCCAGTAAATGTTATGTCTATTGCCAAGAAGAAGTATGCACTTGTGATTGTTGATGAATTTACAAGATACACAAGGGTGTACTTTCTGCACACCAAGGATGAATCTCCATCCATTCTTCTTGATCATGTAAGAGAGCTGGAGAAAGGATCAACATACAAAGTGAAGATCATCAGAAGTGATAATGGAACTGAATTCAAGAATAGCTCTATGAAAGAGTTCTGCAAACTCAAGGGGATAAAATAAGAGTTTTCTGCTCTTGGAACTCCACAACAAAATGGGGTTGTTGAAAGAAAGAATAGAACTCGGATAGAAGATGCAAGAACCATGCTTGAAGAAGCAAGATTACCTACCTAAATCTGGGCTGAGGCTACGCAAACTGCTTGCTTTACAAAAAATGCAAGATTGATCAACAAGCATGGAAAGACACCATTTGAGATGGTGAAAGGGAAGAAGCCAAATTTGAAATACTTTCATATATTTGGTTGTAAGTGTTTTGTTCTCAAAACTCATCCGGAGCAGCTTACCAAGTTTGATCTAAAAACTGATGAAGGAATATTTGTAGGATATTCGTTGACTACAAAGCCTTCAGAGTTTATAATATGAGAACAAGAACAGTCATGGAGTCTATACATGTATCTTTTGATGACAAGAAAATAACAGGTCTAGAAGATGCAGATGACCATGACAAGTTAAGATTTGAAAATGAATTACCTTATGCTGAACTTTTAAATCCTGACTCTAATACAGTAAGTCATGATATCACTCAAAGCTCTGAAGTTCCACAGAATAATGGAAATTATTCTGACACTAAAGCATATGTTGAGGGGGAGCAACATGACTCAAATCCAGAGACTACTGAGAGTGATACAACTCAAGGAACATCAGTAGAAAGATCATCAGACTCATCTTCCTCAAACTCTGATGAGTCAAATGCTGATAACTATGGGAACACTGATTCAGGGGGAGCATTAGGAAACAACAGTGGTACTACTCAAAGAAATAACTGAGAGTTCATGGATCAAGGGGGAGGTTCTTCTTCTAGGAGTCAACTTCCATCAGCAAGAAAATGGTCTAAGTCATACACACCGGACTTGATCATTGGAAACCTTGACAGTGGTGTAAGAACAAGAAAAGCCACTCAGAATGAATGTTTCTACCATTCTTTTCTATCTCAAACTGAACCTAAGAAGGTTGAAGAAGCTCTACAATATGCTGACTGGGTCACAACAATGTAAGAAGAGCTCAATGAATTTGAAAGGAATAAAGTCTGGACTCTTGTGCCAAGACCAAAGAACAGATTTGTAGTTAGCACAAAGTGGGTGTTCAGAAATAAAACTGACAGTGAGGGCATTGTTACAAGGAACAAAACAAGACTGGTTGCAAAGGGTTACTCATAACAAGAAGGCATTGATTTTGATGAGACATTTGCTCCAGTTGCAAGGCTAGAGGCAACATGATCCTTCTTGCCTATGTTGCTCACAAGAAGTTTAAGGTGTTCCAAATAGATGTGAAGAGTGCATTCTTAAATGGAGAATTCGAAGAGGAAGTTTATGTTGAACAACCTCTAGGGTTCATTGATCCAAAGTATCCAGATCATGTCTACTTACTGGATAAAACACTCTATGGATTAAAGCAAGCTCCAATGGCTTGGTATGAAACACTTGCTCTATTTCTGCTAGAGAGTGGTTTCACAAGAGGTACAATTGATAAAACACTATTTTATAAATACCATGATAAGGACTTGTTATTAGTACAAATATACGTTGATGATATCATTTTTTGATCTACTAATGATAAACTCTGTGAGAGATTTGCAAAGCTAATGAAGTCCAGGTATCAAATGACTATGATGGGAGAATTGAGTTACTTTCTGGGGTTACAAGTCAAACAGACTAATGAAGGAATCTTCATAAATTAATCCAAATACACCAGGAACTTACTCATAAGATTTGGAATGCAAGACTGCTCAATTGCATCAACTCCTATGGCCACTGCAACCAAGTTAGATTTAAATACTGATTCTTCAGTAGATATAACTAACAACAGAGGTATGATTGGCTCACTCTTATATCTGACTGCTAGTAGACCTGATATCTTGTATGTTACATGTCTCTGTGCAAGGTTCTAAGCTGACCCTAGAGAACCTCATCTATTAGCTGTAAAGAGAATCTTCATGTATCTTAAAGTGGTACAACAGCTACATCTTCTGATCCAGTCATACAAGAACCTGCACCTCAAAGTGGTGTAGCAGATATTGAAGCACAAGAGCCTCTGATTAACCCTACTCAGGAGTCTATTACGATAATTGTAGAGAAGAGTACACAAGAACCTGATTGTCAAAGTCATCCAGCAACTCCTAAATCTCCAGCTACACAAGAACCATTGCATCAAAGTTGCAACACAAGCCTTACTCCTGCAGTAGTGACTCTTATTATTGATGTTGAAGGCAGAGTTCATCCGTCTTTGTTGGATTTTAATCGCAGCGGAGGTATGGCAAAACACTTTTACACATATAAAATCCAAATAAAACCATATAAATCGTGGTAAAAATATAGGGATTGAATCTAACCTTTAAAATAATTCGGAGACAACGATCAGAGATCCTTAGCAGTTGCTCCTCAAGTGTGAAGCACTCCACGGTATCCACCAAGAAAACGATGTTAAGGAGGAGGAAGGAGGTAGAGAGAATTGGGTTTTCCAAACTTTTTGGGTTTTTGGGGTTCGAATAAAAATAGGGTCTATAATAGTGTATTTATAGGCAAAATTTTCAGCTGAAATTTTCCCATAAATATTATTATTATTATTATCCCATTTATTATTCTCATTAATAATTAAAACACCTTTTAATTATTAATCCTTTCTCTAAACACTTTAGAAATAATTCTCTCTCTTGATTTAATTTTCAAAAATTAAATCCTTAATTAATAATATTAAGAACTTTTTTTAATTAATTTATAATCAATTAAATCTCATTTAATCAATTATTAAATTTGCCAATTAATTATTTATTTCACAAATAAATAATTATTAGCCATTATTAATTAATTCCTCCACCATAAAATCATTCTCTTTTTATGGTGTGACCCTGTAGGTTCAATATTAAGCCGGTAGTAGAAATAAATAATAATAAAACTATTTTATCATTATTTATATAAATTCTCTAATTTATTAAATATGATTAATTCATCAATCACATTTATTCTACATCGTGAGGGATACTTCTCAGCATATCGCGACTATCCGGATAATATGAATTCACTGCTTAGAGTACCAAGAACCTATTCAGTGAATAGTTACCATACAATAACTCCTTCTACCCTACAATGTCCCGACTAAATAAAAAGCATGGATCTCGTGTCAAGCCTATCTAATTCAATCACTTGCTTACCATTTACTATGCGTAGTTCTATGCAAATTATAAACTCCTTTCTAATTTCATTTACTCTGGCCAGAGATTCCTGAACTAGCGTAAGTGGATCAGCCTTGAACATTTGCTTCCTTCACTAGAAGGGGTAGATCCTTTATTGATCATACACTATCTTCGTGTACAAATTCCTGTACCCAGAAGAGCCCTAATAATTGTCCCTGGAGACTAAGAACTAAACCAAAGCATAGTTCAGTGTAGCTTTGTGAGTGGGTCTGCTATATTGTTATGTGTGTCAACTCTAATTCAATACAATACAAGAAATGTTTACAGCGCTCCCACTAACCCTTTTGTAGACGCATGGTTCATCTATGTTTTTGATAAAATCAAACTCTTTGATTGTCTCACCAAAACGGATATTCCATCTACGAGAAGCTTGCTTTAAACCACATATGGTTCGCAGTAGCTTACACACTAGGTTTTCATTTCCCTCGGAAAGAAAACCATATGGCTATATGCCATATCTCATAGTCGTAGTAAGCAGCAATCGCAAGCAAAATCCGAACTGATTTTAACTGGGCTACAGGTAAAAAGTTTCATCAAAGTCAATCCATTGCCTTTGTTTGAATCCTTTTGCCAAAAGCCTGGCCTTAAAGGTCTCCACCTGGCCATCTGCTATAATCTATCTTTTGTATACCGTATACATAGATTCCATTCTGGATTTCATGGCACTATGCCATTTCTCTAAGTCAACACTACTCATAGCCTCATTATAGGTCACAGGGTCGCCATCATCAATGATCGACAACTCATTGTCATTCTCAATGACAAGGCCATATTACCTCTCAGGTTGGCGAGACACTCTCCCTGATCTATGAATGGGCTGTTCCACAAAAGGTTGTTCAGTCAGAACAGGTGTTTCCACTTGATCCGTAGTAGTTTGTGCTTCTTGAACTTCATCAAGTTCAATTTTGCTCCCACTGTTTCCTTCTAGGATAAACTCCTTTTCCAAGAAGGTAGCATGTCTGGAGACAAACACCCGATGATCAGTGTAAAAGTAATACCCTAAAGTCTCTTTAGGATATCCCACAAAACTACATTTTACGGATCGATATTCCAGCTTATCTGGGTCAACTTACTTAACATAAGCTCGATATACCCAAATCTTAACGTGTTTAAGACTCGGTTTCCTTTCTTTCCATATCTCATACGAAGTTTGACGAACAGATTTTGGAAGGCACCATATTCAGTAAATATGCTGAGGTTTCCAATGCATAACCCCATAGGAATACTGGAAGATTTGCATAGCTCATCATGGACCGAACTATGTCCAACAAAGTTCGATTTCTCCTTTCAGATACCAATCTGGAGGAGTCCACTGAGAGACTATACCATTTACTTTGAGATAATCTAGAAACACTCCATTAAAGTATTCACCACCTCGATCTGATCGAAGAGTTATAATACTATGTTTGGTTGTTTCTCCACTTCATACTTATACTCTTTGAACTTTTCAAAGGCTTCAGACTTGTGTTTCATCAAACACATATTCGAATCTAGATCTATCATCTATGAAAGTAATGAAGTTTGAAAATCCACCCATGGCTTGCTTAGACATTGGTCCACATACATCTGTGTGTACCATTCCTAGCAAATTTGCAGTCCTCTCTCCATGTCTACTAAATGGAGACTGCAGTGCCACTATGAAGTGAGATTTTCATCATCCCTTTTCTTTTATTTGTTTGTTCAATCTGAAGTAAATTATGTCACATATATACAGACCATTATTTAAAGCACCACGTCCATAAAGAATATTATTTCTAAGAATAGAACATTCATTATTCTCAATAATAAATGAAAATCCAGCCAAGTCTAACATGGGAATAATATTCCTCACAATCGAGGGAACAAAATAACAATTATTTAAAACAATAGTCTTGCCCGTAGGCATATGTAAATGAAATGATTCTACATCTTCAGCAGCAACTCTTGCTCCATTTCCCATCAGTAGAATCACCTCCTCTTTCTCAAGAGTCCTACTTCTCCTTGGTCCCTGCAACAAATTGCAGAATTGAGAACCACAGGCGGTATCTAATACCCAAGTAGAAATTTGATTTAATGACATATTCACTTCTATCATGAACATACCTGAATCAGAAGTGGTAGTCTCACTACCCTTCTTCTTCTTCAATTCTGCAAGGTAAACCTTGCAGTTCCTCTTCCAGTGCCCCACCTTGTTACAGTGAAAGCAAACAATTTTGCTCTTGAGGTCTTCAGCTTTTGGTGGAACCGGCTTTTCTTCACCTACATTCTTCTTCTTGGAAGAGTTCCTCTTCCTTTTCTTAGGATTGGAACCTTCACCAATTAGAAGAACAGAACTCTTCTTAGGGGAAAAATTCGATTCCGTAGTCTTCAACATGTTGTGGAGTTCAGGCAGGCTGACATCCAACTTATTCATGTGAAAGTTCACAACAAACTGCGAGAACAAACTCGGAAGCGATTGCAAGACCAAGTCTTGGCTCATCTCCCCATCCATGGCAAAACCAAGTTGTCCAAGATGTTCAATCAAATTGATTATCTTAAGTACATGGTCATTCACAGATGATCCCTCAGACATCCTACAACCGAACAACTCCTTCGATATCTCATATCGAGCTGTCCTCCCCGCCACATCATACAACTCTTGTAGATGCATGAGGATAGTGTGAGCATCCATATGCTCATGTTGCTTCTGTAGCTCAATGTTCATGGAAGCTAGCATGATGCATTGAGCAATATTTGCATCATCTATCCACTTACGATAGACAACATGTTCATCATTATGTGCATCACTAGCAGGTTCAGTAGGCTTAGGTGAGTCAATCACGTATTCCAGCTTCTCAATCCTGAGAACAATTCTCAAGTTTCGAAGCCAGTCAGCATAATTAGGACCAGTCAATTTGTGAGCATCCAGTATGCTCCTGAGTTATAGTGCAGAAGACATAATGTATATTGTAAATCTGTAAATGATAAACACATAACAACACTTAGCAAATATTTGATTTCATTTTAAAACACTACATGAATCGGGTCTTTATTCATAAGTGGCCCCCACTAGTTTATCTAATTTATTCAACCCCTACGTGAAAAATTAAGCATTCATAATGCTAGTGGGAATAGGGATCCTACATTCCATTACACAACCCCGGCTGTAGCACGAACCGCCATGTAATGTTCAATAGGCAGACAACTCTTGTCAATTACATCTTATGTTATTCCCTAATCAAACTTTAACCTCTTGAATAATTGAGTCTCGGCTGTAGCACGACAAACTCAATATTCTAAGTCAAGTCTAACCCAACATTCCGTACAGTTGAATCAGTCCCCAAAGGCCCACGGCTGTAGCACATACCGACCTTTAGATTCTTATTCAATGTACACATCTCTATGTAATAGACAAGTATTTCTTATTTCGAAATCAAAGCCCTCGGCTGTAGCACGAACCGATAATGATTCAAAAATAAGAACTACTTTCTATCATGTTGGAAGGCTATGACCGACACAAGCCCGTTGTATCATTGGCCAATTACTACTTGATATTATTTAATTTTAGAGGGATTATATTACGTTACAATCATAATCATATAATAAAGAGACCTTTTAAATTAAATATTTCAAATCAATAATCAATAATCAGATGATTCCCAGATCGGGTGGAGCATTATCAAGAGGCGTCACTTAATAACCCTTTCTTACAGATAGAAATCTGTTGTTGACAGAATCATCCTTTCTCATATTCAATTACGTGTTTCATAAACACAAGAATCTCATGATTGTATTCATAATATTATTATTAAGGTTATGAAACAATTTCATTATACTAGATTGTCTAACAAACGCCTTATGTTCATTTAAGTTCACCTAAATCTATCATCGCATGATAAACTAAGCATATATCACATATATAAACATGAATAAACATCAAGGTAGGCGTGTTACATCATCTAGCATATTGGTCTAAGCATTATACATCTTTATGTATCATATGAAGCATTTAAAAGCAGTTAAAACAGTTAAAAACAGCTTTAAAACACTTTCGGAAATATAAACAGTTCAAAACTTTTATATAAACTAAAATTGATCACTCCATTAGATCCGTCTCGGAAAAACGAATCAAACGGTATATTGCACGCCTAAAACGGAGTTACGAAACTCCCAGAAAATCAATTTTAAAATTAACAGACGGACTGTAACGCATTACAGAAACGCGTTACAAGCCCTGTAACGCATTCCGGTGATGCGTTACAACCCTTTTAAGCCATTAAAAGGTGTAACGCATTCCGTGAATGCGCCACAGAGGTGTAACGCATTCCTGGAATGCGCGACACCCTTATTTTTTTTTTCTTTTTCAGCCGCCGCCGCCTGCTTTCTACTCGATCAGCGTGCCGCACCTGTCAACTCTGCCATGTCTTTCTTCTTCCGTGCCATTCTTGTTTCAACAGCAGATGTAGCAGATGTATATACAAATATATATATATATATATACTATATATACATATATTTACTTATTTAATTACGAATTTAATTATAAGAACTTCAAAAATTCATAATAAAAAATCTATACATCCTAAAATTATGAAAAAAATACCCAGACGATCTACAACACTTGTAGAACCCAGATCAACACTCAAAATTATTCTGAGAAACGATTTCTCATCAGACAAAATTAATCCATGATATAACTTGTAAAAATCATAATTAATTCATACAAGCACATAAAATTCTGAAATTTTTACCACAGATCTATATGCATACACCCTATGCTCTGATACCATTGTTGGATTTTAATCGCAGCGGAGGCATGACAAAACACTTTTACACATATAAAATCCAAATAAAAGCATATAAATCGTGGTAAAAACATAGGGATTGAATCTAACCTTTAAAATAATTTGGAGACAACGATCAGAGATCCTTAGCAGTTGCTCCTCAAGTGTGAAGCACTCCACGGTATCCACCAAGAAAACGATGTTAAGGAGGAGGAAGGAGGTGGAGAGAATTGAATTTTCCAAACTTTTTGGGTTTTTGGGGTTCGAATAAAAATAGGGTCTATAATAGTGTATTTATAGACAAAATTTTCAGCTGAAATTTTCCCATAAATATTATTATTATTATCCCATTTATTATTCTCATTAATAATTAAAACACCTTTTAATTATTAATCCTTTTTCTAAACACTTTAGAAATAATTCTCTCCCTTGATTTAATTTCCAAAAATTAAATCCTTAATTAATAATATTAAGAACTTTTCTTAATTAATTTATAATCAATTAAATCTCATTTAATCAATTATTAAATTTGACAATTAATTATTTATTTTATAAATAAATAATTATTAGCCATTATTAATTAATTCCTCCACCATAAAATCATTCTCTTTTTATGGTGTGACCCTGTAGGTTCAATATTAAGCCGGTAGTAGAAATAAATAATAATAAAACTATTTTATCATTATTTATATAAATTCTCTAATTTATTAAATATGATTAATTAATCAATCACATTTATTCTACATCGTGAGGGATACTTCTCAGCATATCGCGACTATCCGGATAATATGAATTCACTGCTTAGAATACCAAGAACCTATTCAGTGAATAGTTACCGTACAATAAACTCCTTCTACCCTACAATGTCCCGATTAAATACAAGGCATGGATCTCGTGTCAAGCCTATCTAATTCAATCACTTGCTTACCATTTACTATGCGTAGTTCTATGCAAATTAGAAACTCCTTTCTAATTTTATTTACTCTGGCCAGAGATTCCTGAACTAGCATAAGTGGATCAGCCTTGAACATTCGCTTCCTTCACTAGAAGGGGTAGATCCTTTATTGATCATACACTATCTTCGTGTACAAATTCCAGTACCCAGAAGAGCCCTAATAATTGTCCCTGGAGACTAAGAACTAAACCAAAGCATAGTTCAGTGTACACAAGATGACTATGATGACCTCAAGTCTAAGGATACTTGTACAACTATCACTATGTGAACAACTGCTGACACGTGAGTGAACTCCATCAGTTGTTCAGCTGTGCGAGTCATGTTCAGTGAACTTATTCCATAATAAGCACCTACATACTAGCTATAGTGTCACCACACAAATGTCTATGAGAACAGACATCCTTCATAATGAAGCAAGCATAGTATGTACCGATCTCTGCGGATTATTAATTACCAGTTAGTAATCCTACGACCAGGAACTATTTAAGTTTAGAGTTATCATCTTTTAGGTCTCACTATTATGATCTCATCATAATCCATAAAAAGCTTTACTCTAAACTATGGTATATCTTATTTAAACACTTAAATAGATAAAGCCCGTAATAAAAACAAAACAAGTCTTTTATTAATATCAATGAAATCAAAACAGATTACATAAAAGTTATTCCTAAATCCACATACATGATTGGACTTAGGACATATTCCATTGATGGATTTTTAACGCAGCGGGGTCATGGCAAAACACTTTTACACATACAAAATCCAAATAAAAGCATATAAATCATGAATAAAAATTCGAGGGATCGAATCTAACCTTTAAAAATAATTCGGAGACAACGATCAGAGATCCTTAGCAGTTGATCCTCAAGTGTGAAGCACTCCACCGGTATCCACCAAGAAAACGATGTTAAGGAGGAGGAAGGAGGTGGAGAGAATTGGGTTTTCCAAACTTTTTGGGTTTTCGGGTTTCGAGGTTTTGAATAAAATTAGGGTCTATAATAGTGTATTTATAGGCAAAATTTTCAGCTGAAATTTTCCCATAAATATTATTATTATTATTATCCCATTTATTATTCTCATTAATAATTAAAATACCTTTTAATCATTAATCCTTTTTCTAAACACTTTAGAAATAATTCTCTCTCTTGATTTAATTTCCAAAAATTAAATCCTTAATTAATAATATTAAGAACTTTTCTTAATTAATTTATAATCAATTAAATCTCATTTAATCAATTATTAAATTTGCCAAATAATTATTTATTTCACAAATAAATAATTATTAGCCATTATTAATTAATTCCTCCACCAATAAATCATTCTCTTTTTATGGTGTGACCCTGTAGGTTCAATATTAAGCTGGTAGTAGAAATAAATAATAATAAAACTATTTTATCATTATTTATATAAATTCTCTAATTTATTAAATATGATTAATTAATTAATCACATTTATTCTACATCATGAGTGATGTTTCTCAACATATCGCGACTATCCGGATAATATGAATTCACTGCTTAGAATACCAAGAACCTGTCAGTGAATAGTTACCGTACAATAAACTCCTTCTACCCTACAATGTCCCGATTAAATACAAGGCATGGATCTCGTGTCAAGCCTATCTAATTCAATCACTTTGCTTACCATTTACTATGCGTAGTTCTATGCAAATTAGAAACTCCTTTCTAATTTCATTTACTCTGGCCAGAGATTCCTGAACTAGCATAAGAGGATCAGCCTTGAACATTCGCTTCCTTCACTGGAAGGGTAAGATCCTTTATTGATCATACACTATCTTCGTGTACAAATTCCTATACCCAGAAGAGCCCTAATAATTGTCCCTGGAGACTAAGAACTAAACCAAAGCATAGTTCAGTGTACACAAGATGACTATGATGACCTCAAGTCTAAGGATACTTGTACAGCTATCACTATGTGAACAACTGCTGACACGTTAGTGAACTTCATCAGTTGTTCAGCTGTGCGAGTCATGTTCAGTGAACTTATTCTATAATAAGCACCTACATACTAGCTATAGTGTCACCACACAAAAGTCTATGAGAACAGACATCCTTCATAATGAAGCAAGCATAGTATGTACCGATCTTTGCGGATTATTAATTACCAGTTAGTAATCCTATGACTAGGAACTATTTAAGTTTAGAGTTATCATCTTTTTAGGTCTCACTATTATGATCTCATCATAATCCATAAAAAGCTTTACTCTAAACTATGGTATATCTTATTTAAACACTTAAATAGATAGAGCCCGTAATAAAAATAAAACAAGTCTTTTATTAATATCAATGAAATCAAAACAGATTACATAAAAGTTATTCCTAAATCCTAATACATGATTGGACTTAGGACATATTCCTTTCAATCTCCCACTTGTACTAAAGCCAATCACTCTGGTATCTAATACCCATCTTGTCTTCATGACGATCAAAGTGACTTTCATAAAGTAACTTTGTGAGTGGGTCTGCTATGTTATTATGTGTGTCAACTCTAATTCAATACAATACAAGAAATGTTACCGCGCTCCCACTAACCCTTTTGTAGACGCATGGTTCATCTGCGTTTTTGATAAAATCAAACTCTTTGATTATCTCATCAAAACGAATGTTCCATCTTTCGAGAAGCTTGCTTTAAACCACATATGGTTTGCAGTAGCTTACACACTAGGTTTTCATTTCTCTTGGAAAGAAAACCATCTGGCTAATTGCCAGATCTCATAGTCGTAGTAAGCAGCAATCGTAAGCAAAATCCGAACTAATTTTAACAGGGCTACAGGTAAAAGGTTTCATCAAAGTCAATCCATTGCCTTTGTTTGAATCCTTTTGCCACAAGCTTGGCCTTAAAGGTCTCCACCTGGCCATCTGCTATAATCTATCTTTTGTATACCGTATACATAGATTCCATTCTGGATTTCATGGCACTATGCCATTTCTCTGAGTCAACACTACTCATAGCCTCATTATAGGTCACAGGGTCGTCATCATCAATGATCAACAACTCATTGTCATTCTCAATGACAAGGCCATAATACCTCTCAGGTTGGCGAGACACTCTCCCTGACCTATGAATGGGCTGTTCCACAAAAGGTTGTTCAGTCAGAACAGGTGTTTCCACTCGATCTGTAGTAGTTTGTGCTTCTCGAACTTCATCAAGTTCAATTTTGCTCCCACTGTTTCCTTCAAGGATAAACTCCTTTTCCAAGAAGGTAGCATGTCTGGAGACAAACACCCGATGATCGGTGTAAAAGTAATACCCTAAAGTCTCTTTAGGATATCCCACAAAACTACATTTTACGGATCGATATTCCAGCTTATCTGGGTCAACTTACTTGACATAAGCTGGACATCCCCAAATCTTAACGTGTTTAAGACTCGGTTTCCTTACTTTCCATATCTCATATGAAGTTTGAGGAAGAGATTTGGAAGGCACCTTATTCAGTAAATATGCTGAGGTTTGCAATGCATAACCCCATAGGAATACTGGAAAATTTGCATAGCTCATCATGGACCGAACTATGTCTAATAAAGTTCGATTTCTCCTTTCAGATACTAATCTGGAGGAGTCCACTGGGAGACTATACCATTTACTTTGAGATAATCCAGAAACTCTTCGTTCAAGTATTCACCACCTCGATCTAATCGAAGAGTTATAATACTATGTTTGGTTGTTTCTCCACTTCATACTTATATTCTTTGAACTTTTCAAAGGCCTCAGACTTGTGTTTCATCAAACACATATCCGAATCCAGATCTATCATCTATGAAAGTAATGAAGTATGAAAATCCACCCATAGCTTGCGTAGACATTGGTCCACATACATCTGTGTGTACCATTCCTAGCAAATTTGCAGCCCTCTCTCCATGTCTACTAAATGGAGACTACAGTGCCACTATAAAGTGAGATTTTCATCATCCCTTTTCTTTTATTAGTTTGTTCAATCTGAAGTAAATTATGTCACATTTATACAGACCATTATTTAAAGCACCACGTCCATAAAGAATATTATCTCTAAGAATAGAACATTCATTATTCTCAATAATAAATGAAAATCCAGCCAAGTCTAACATGGGAATAATATTCCTCACAATCGAGGGAACAAAATAACAATTATTTCAAATAATAGTCTTGCCCGTAGGCCTATGTAAATGAAATGATTCTACATCTACAGCAGCAACTCTTGCTCCATTTCCCATCAGTAGAACCACCTCCTCTTCCTCAAGAGTCCTACTTCTCCTTGGTCCCTGCAACAATTGCAGATATGAGAACCACAGGCGGTATCGAATACCCAAGTAGAAATTTGATTTAATGACATATTCACTTCTATCATGAACATACCTGAATCAGAAGCGGTAGTCTCACTACCCTTCTTCTTCTTCAATTCTGCAAGGTAAACCTTGCAGTTACTCTTCCAGTGCCCCACCTTGTTACAGTGAAAGCAGTTCTTGTAGTGGGAGCGCGGTAACATTTCTTGTATTGTATTGAATTAGAGTTGACACACATAACAACATAGCAGACCCACTCACAAAGCTACTTTATGAAAGTCACTTTGATCGTCATGAAGACAAGATGGGTATTAGATACCAGAGTGATTGGCTTTAGTACAAGTGGGAGATTGAAAGGAATATGTCCTAAGTCCAATCATGTATTAGGATTTAGGAATAACTTTTATGTAATCTGTTTTGATTTCATTGATATTAATAAAAGACTTGTTTTATTTTTATTACGGGCTCTATCTATTTAAGTGTTTAAATAAGATATACCATAGTTTAGAGTAAAGCTTTTTATGGATTATGATGAGATCATAATAGTGAGACCTAAAAAGATGATAACTCTAAACTTAAATAGTTCCTGGTCGTAGGATTACTAACTGGTAATTAATAATCCGCAAAGATCGGTACATACTATGCTTGCTTCATTATGAAGAATGTCTGTTCTCATAGACATTTGTGTGGTGACACTATAGCTAGTATGTAGGTGCTTATTATAGAATAAGTTCACTGAACATGACTCGCACAGCTGAACAACTAATGGAGTTCACTCACGTGTCAGCAGTTGTTTATATAGTGATAGTTGTACAAGTATCCTTAGACTTGAGGTCATCATAGTCATCTTGTGTACACTGAACTATGCTTTGGTTTAGTTCTTAGTCTCCAGGGATAATTATTAGGGCTCTTCTGGGTATAGGAATTTGTACACGAAGATAGTGTATGATCAATAAAGGATCTACCTCTTCCAGTGAAGGAAGCGAATGTTCAAGGCTGATCCACTTATGCTAGTTCAGGAATCTCTGGTCAGAGTAAATGAAATTAGAAAGGAGTTTCTAATTTGCATAGAACTACGCATAGTAAATGGTAAGCAAGTGATTAAATTAGATAGGCTTGACACGAGATCCATGCCTTGTATTTAATCGGAACATTGTAGGGTAGAAGGAGTTTATTGTACGGTAACTATTCACTGAATAGGTTCTTGGTATTCTAAGCAGTGAATTCATATTATCCGGATAGTCGCGATATGCTGAGAAGTATCCCTCACGATGTAGAATAAATGTGATTAATTAATTAATCATATTTAATAAATTAGAGAATTTATATAAATAATGATAAATAGTTTTATTATTATTTATTTCTACTACCGGCTTAATATTGAACCTACAGGGTCACACCATAAAAAGAGAATGATTTAATGGTGGAGAAATTAATTAATAATGGCTAATAATTATTTATTTGTGAAATAAATAATTAATTGGCAAATTTAATAATTGATTAAATGAGATTTAATTGATTATAAATTAATTAAGAAAAGTTCTTAATATTATTAATTAAAGGATTTAATTTTTGGAAATTAAATCAAGAGAGAGAATTATTTCTAAAGTGTTTAGAAAAAGGATTAATGATTAAAAGGTGTTTTAATTATTAATAAGAATAATAAATGGGATAATAATAATATTTATGGGAAAATTTCAGCTGGAAATTTTGCCTATAAATACACTATTATAGACCCCAATTTTATTCCAACCTCGAAACCCGAAAACCCGAAAAGTTTGGAAAACCCAATTCTCTCCACCTCCTTCCTCCTCCTTAACATCGTTTTCTTGGTGGATACCGGTGGAGTGCTTCACACTTGAGGAGCAACTGCTAAGGATCTCTGATCGTTGTCTCCGAATTATTTTAAAAGGTTAGATTCGATCTCTCGAATTTTTATTCACGATTTATATGCTTTTATTTGGATTTTGTATGTGTAAAAGTGTTTTGCCATGACCCCGCTGCGTTTAAAATCCAACAATGGTATAGGTCTACTGATATTCTATCAGTACCACAGCTGAATGTTCGCACGGAATCTGCCTCTTCAGATTCACAAGGTTTAAATACTGGTATTACTTTATCAGCATTTAATTTAAATACCGATTTAGTTCTTTCAGCATTTATAATATACTTTTCATGATATAAATCCTGTTGATATGATTACATCTAGACCTTACAAAGGACTACCTCTACTTGTATGATCACAGATCACCCTTCTTTAGCCACCTCTTATTTCTGTAGGACAATCTTTCAGAGCCTTTTTCTGTGAGATGTGTGAGAAGATTGAGAGAAAAATAATATTTAAGAGAGGCAGGATCCTTCCTGGAAAAAGGAGAGGTAGATGAGATAGGATTTAGTAATCCTTGTGAGGAAGCTCTGACTATTAAAAGTCATGAGATTTGTGGTGTGAGGAGTAGTGAGACTACTTTAAAAGAATAGAGAGATTAAGTCTAATTTGCTACATGATTGCAGATGCTCAGAGTACTCAAGGAACAGATGCTGAACAACAGTCTGTTGTATATCAGGAACACTCTGATGTATCAAAGGCTATTGATCTCCCTGCAAGTCTAAGTACTGATACTTTCTTACAATCCATACATTATATTATTCCATCACATGAGATAATCCCTGTTTTTTGTTGAAAAATAGTCCATTCAATCTTCTATTCCATAATATGAGATAATCCCTGTTGTTGCTGAAGATGTAGTAGCACAACAGTCAATTCATAAAAATTCCTCCATTTCAGAATCACCACAACATGTTACAGGAATTGAAGTTCTGGAAGTTATTGAAGCTCCAATTCATTTATCTACAATACTTGAAGATATGGAGATAACTGTTGAAGGCGTTGAAGCTTCTGAAGCCACTGGATCAATTTCTTATTTTATTCTGCATACTGAAGCTGAAGATAAAATTCATAAATTAGTGCAATATCCAGCTGCTATTGAAGAATCTAATGATGGTAAAGAAACTCATGTATCTAATGCTATGTTAGATCTTGAGAATGATCTTTTCTTTCCTGAAGATATGCCTATGCATGTTCGACTACAGAAAATGAAAGAGTTATATGCTAAGAAGAAGCGGGATTATTCTAATAATCTCTGGAATGCTTATTGGAAAGATACTACATATCCTATTTCCAGAACACGTGCAGTTGAACATCTGGAAACAGCAGAACAAAAGATTACAAATCATGATGTGCTGAATCATCTGAAAACATCTACTTTGGTTGTCAGATCCTTACACACAGCTCATGAAGCAACAACTACTCAAATCAATCAGATTAAAGAATCATTGATTGCTTCAAAGCTGCTTACTCATCAGGAAATTCAGAAACAAATTTCACTAATAGTTACCAGACAAATTACAATTGAAGCCAGTCAAGCTAGATTGGAAGTTAATCAAGCTCAAATGTCTGATCAACTTACTGAAGTACGGAATTCAATGGAGCTAATTATCTCTTTACTACTTGGTGATAATGCCAAAAAAGGGGAGAAAATTGTTTAATCTAAATGCAAACAACTGTCGTTGATAAGTACTGATGAAAATTATGATGAAGGTAATAAGGAAGAACAAAAGGAGATTAAAAGAGGAAGCAAGAGAAATGAAAGAAGATTTGAAGAATTGATTGTGACTACTAAAATGCAAAAATCTTCCCAAGTCACAACTGTTGCTGATGAAGACAAGGTATTCTGGAGAAAGAAGCTGGTGCTGAAGCAAGCCAATATCTTCAAACTCTGAAAGTTAAAGGAAGAAAAGCAACTCTATTCTACAAAGATCCAAAAATTCAATTATTTGATTCTGAAGTAAGTAGAAGAATATTTGCAAAGGAAAATCCTGGAGTTGATCTTGAACAGTTAAGGCAAACGGAGGAAGACTTTAAAATTTTTATAAAGACAGCAAATTTTAATTTTGCTATTGTTTCTCAAGTACTTTATGAAGATGATCCTTCTAATAGACCAACCAAAGGTATATTTATAAGGGAAATTAGTCAGGCAGAAAGTGAAAGATCTCTCAGATCACAAGCTATTGGAACAGCTGACATGAAGCTTAAAGGAAAGGAGAAGATAGAAGAAAAGTCGAGGATTTCAAAGACTAAAGCCAAAGCTGGAGTCAGTATCTGAAGAATTTAATTCTTAAACTCTGATAGATTTAATTTATACAGTAGTTAAAGCTCTTGCTACTGAAGAAAATTTATTCGAAGCAGAAATCATCCAAGCTGGTGATTAAAGGAAGATTTCTGGAAGCATTCTGAGCTGAGGAAGTGAAGTTAACCTCTGACATTGCTCAAGTTAAAGAAGCAGTTCAGGATAAAGAGTTAAAATCTGATATTCACTGAAGCAACATTGAATATGCATACTTGGTTCCTGCATTTAGATAGTTTTGACATCATAAATTAGAACTTGTCAATAATTCCATAATGAACAAGTAGGGGGAGATTGTTAGGAGCAATTGATGATATCAAAAAGAAACTATTAGAAGCATCAACGGATAATGATTACAAGCATCAACGGATGATGAGTATAAGCATCAACGGATGATGATGACATCGGCATATATTGGTATTCGACGGATGATGATGTCAACAGATGATGAAATCAGTATTTGTCATATCAGTTGATCTTTGAAGAGGAAAATGAAACAGGAATTTCAAGTCGGTGGAGGACTTTATCTCAGAAGCAATATTATAGGTTTCCTTGTTGTTAATAGAATATGATTTCTTATACATTAGTAGTTATGCTCTATAAAAGCATAGTTTAGGTTCATGCTATATGCATTGCGACATTGTTATATCTTTCGCATAAACCTAGCAGCTCTCAAGGATATTTGTTTATCCTTTCGAGAGAGTGCTTGTGTAATAAGTTTTTATAAGATTAATATAAAATTGGTTGATTCTGTTGAAACTTTGTCTAGTTGATCGTATTAACTGTATTCACCCCCCCTTTACAGTTGATTAAGGGCCTAACAGTAATTAATTATGGATGGTAAAAATTGTGCAGAAAAACCTGTCTTTACCCATATAAATATTAAATAAAAATTTAATTGTCAAAAAATATACTTTATTATGAAATATAGAAATATATTATGTTGAAAAATCTATCTTGATTTTAGAACATGAACCAAAATTTTGATTAGTTTTGGTTCCCTGTTCTGAACCGTCACTCCTTCTGAAGTACCCTCTGAAGTAAAGGTATGTATGAGGACTTTTTTTGCAAATTTGATTATACGTAAGTAGATTTCATTCTGTCACTTTAGATATAACAATTAACAAAAACAGGCAACATAATAATTAACAAAACAAAATATAAAGCCACAAACAAGATATAATCCAAGAATGAATTGATAGAATATATGAAAGAATACTTAGTTTTAAAAGAAATTTTATTAAAATCTGAAAGAACAAACAACAGCTGAATCGCCTAATTCTCGAGAATACTAGATTGTTCTTTAAGTGATTAGTGCCACCCACTTATGTTGTATTGGGTTGCAACAATATTGCTTGCAATATAAAATAGCAAAGAGGAATGCATCCTCAGTCAATGTTCAACAGCGACATGTACCTCGGTTTGCCCTGAAAACCTATATAGAAAGCTATGTGTGTGTGGAGAGAAAAAGAGCTAAGTGGCAGGTAGGGTTTTCACAATTATGTGTTCAGTAATTCTGTTATATAATACAATCCAAAATGTAACAACAAACATCTCATATATCAGAATTGTAACGGCCACCATAATTTATACAGTATTAACAACAAATAAATACAAGCCAAAACGTAACATCAAACATCTCATATATCATAATTGTAACGGCCACTAGAATTTATTCAGTATTAACAACAAATATTAATCTCGGGCACATCATATCCCCTTTAGTAAGTCAGTAACTACTTTAATTAAACCATCAATAAATTTACTGGCTCATGTGAAATGCCGAGACATTTGCCCAAATCACTCTTCAACTCAAATCGTGGCGAGGCGGCGTCGTGCATGTGTATATGCACGAGGCCCACACTATCACCATGCACACCCACGTGTCTTAATAATTATATACTACTCTTGCACATGGTACTATATAAAGCACACAACCTGTCTTTACCATATCAATGTGGGATAAATCCATGCAACGCATTTCAAACTACTAATTTCATCTCAATTTTTATATGGATTTTATTAAGAATATGATTTAGATCCAAACATGAAATTTTAAATCATCATTACAAGAAACAACTTCGTTTTCAGTAATTTCATCAAGAACAATTCTGATTTGTGTCTTAAACTTTACCATTTTCTAACATGCATGGCATCATTTTATAATTATTTGCTACTTTGTTCTTGTATGAACTCTTATGGGTGTTAAATCAAGGTTGCCAATATTGTCAACTCATCAATAATATTAATTTATTAGAGTCTCTTTATTTAATTATATTTTTGACACCCTTCTTACCAAAATTTACTTCAACAATTAGCACTCAAAGTTGCCAACTTATTCATATACAAGTATAATTTAAAACAATTACCAAGATATATGTTTTTATTAGGCCATATAACATTGTTTTGTTTTCATTATGGAAGGGTGTCAAAATTATCAAAAGTTGACTATTTTAATTGACATCCCTAAACCTTCAAGGTTGCCAATATTGTCAACTCATCAATAATATTAATTTATTAGAGTCTTTTTATTTAATTATATTTTTGACACCCTTCTTACCAAAATTTACTTCTACAATTAGCACTCAAAGTTGCCAACTTACTTATATACAAGTATAATTTAAACAATTACCAAGATATATGTTTTTATTAGGCCATATAACATTGTTTTGTTTTCATTATGGAAGGGTGTCAAAATTATCAAAAGTTGACTATTTTAATTGACATCCCTAGACCTTCAAGGGATAGCTTACAAGAGTGACATGCCACAGGATGATACTTTGTCACTCTTTTCTGCGCCCGCAAGAGATGCTCTTAAAAACCAGGTTTCAGACCATTAGCATATATTCGGTGACAATTCAAATTATTAGAATAAATCAGGGCCCTTCATCTTTATTATTTTATTCTTGACTTATTCAAGGTGATCATGTGGCCGGAGGGACATGAACATTGCAGCATACTGCCATAGTTTCCTATCGCCCTCATTTTCAGTCACATGATTGATCACCGGAGGCCTAGTCCTGACTATGTGACGGCGCCAAGCCAATTGTATATTGACAGCTGCCCATGTTCTCCAGTTGGATGAGTAAAACCTTGCTGTTCTCTTTAGTCTTTCATTATTAAATTTGTAACGAAAATGATCAGTGATGTATCGCAGATTGTTTGCTTCAAGTTCGAATACTTCAGTTGGTGCAAGGCAAGTAAATGTAGCTGATGAAGCAGGCAGTCTATCAATAAAAGGGCGTCTAAGGCACCAAGACAGAAGTTCATCTCCTAAGAAGCCTCCTGGCTCTAGTATGCTTGTAGCTACGATGCCTTTGCTCAGGTTTTGATTACTCTTTACGCGTCCCCCTGACTATGAACACAATTCGAGATACAGGATCCCCCTCTCGAATGATCTGCTTTAACATATAAAAGAACTTCTCTAGTGATTTCAAATGATGAAACTGGGAAAAAAAAATGTGTGCATGATTTTGTTTTACCTTTTCGTTTTTAGTGAAAACAAGGGGTTTAACACGGTCACATATGTTGTCGAGGATCAGATCATCCAGACTTTGAAACAGTGGTACCTTTGATAATTAAAGAAAGAACAAATAGGCTAGGATTATTTTCTAATCTGTGATCTGATAGTCATATAATAGTAGTCTGAGTTGATAATCAAGTTTGTTACCTTTGTAATGAGATCTAGACAGAGGAATCTTTTGATATCGCGTCTGAGTCCATCAGGCAAGTCTTTAACCAACTCCATTTCATCCTCACAACCCATGGCTGACCATTTCTGGTGCTCGAAATGTCTAACTCTGTGTCTTAATTGAGATGGTAACTGTCTTCTCCTCATCCACCACTCCATGTCTCGGATTCTTATCTGCATTTTCCTCTTCTTTGCCATAACCGCATGCAAGAATACCTTCAAGTTTCAATTCAGTTTGTTATAGATGCCAAGCCTTAAATTCTTAACAATTGATCTTACAGCTAATAGACTTACCTGAATATTTCCAATCAATAGCGTGAAGAGCATTAAACCACTAAGCACAGTCGTTATACTAAATACCACTTCTAGCCAGTTACTTGTTGGTTCTAGGTCATTTCCAAATGTGCTGTAACCAACACATGAGATATGTTCAAAAATCATAAAACAAAGTTAATTTAATTTACAATAAATGAAATATATCAGGCTTCACTGGTTTTAAGGAAATGAGATGTTAGCATCATTTGATTTTATAATTTACCTGAGAGTCATTAAACCCCAAAAGATGGGGTAGAGGATCTTGACGGAAACAGAGTTACTGGAAATGACCGGAAGAGCGCCATTATAGATGCCGTAATGGAATGGTCCATTAACATCTAAACATATTGGATTTCTAAGCACTGCTCTTGAGTTACCACCACATGGATTGTCTAGTGTGTCTGCTGACATAAAAAGCTGGTAACACACTTCCTCTGAGCAAGACAATGAGAGGTCACATGGAGCTTTCCTGTCACATTGTTGCCTAAGGCAAGAAGCAACTCTCTGTATGGCAAGAACATACCAGCACCCCCCAGCCACCTTTCAGGACGGAGGAAGAAAAAAGTAAGTAGCCTATATATATACACATGTTATGGTCACTGGTCCTGGAATGTTTTCTTATAGGAAAATGGCATAAACTTAAATGTAAAAAAGCTTTACATGAGACGCGATAAAGTAGGCTATGAGATTAAGGCCAAAACCCCACCAAATGGTGCCAAAAATATAGCCTGTGACCTCCTGCATTCTTCTCATCAAGCAAATGCTATGGTAGACCTTGGGGAGGAATTGAAATAAAAAGATAAGTAGAAGTATTGTCATGATCAGCTTTATCTTCTCTTCTCTTATCAATTTCGGAACCACTAACCAGAATACAGCCTGATACAATGAAAGAGCGAGTTACATATAAATCAGGTCACTAATCAAACTCCCATTATCAAACAAATCATGCAATTTTGTATTTCATTGTATCTTATTTGTATCCTGATTAAAAATAGTTCTTGAGTATTAATCAGATAATTATATTTTCCAAATATTTAACTGCAGAAATTTACTTAGTCACAACTCACATGTGCCTCAGACTTGATGTGGTAGTTTTTTTTTTTATATTTAATCACGAACTCGTGATCTCGACACGACCTCAACAACTACGCCAAAACTTTATTTGACAATTTGACACTTGATATAGTAGTTGGGATCCAATAATAATTGGTTAAGGTGCAATCACAACATACAACAAGTACATACGTTTAAAATTATGTGTGTGTCCAGATTCATATACATGTAAATCTGGGGCGCCCACAAGAACCATTCCAAATCAATATTTGTTATGGGTACCCACAATTACATCGCACCCGTCCATTTAGCTGCTTTCACACCAAAATCTTCTCCCGTGATGACTCTGCATATCAGAGGTTATGCAGGTACATTCTCGATTCTTGTTGCAACTTGCAACCTTTATAGTACACTCCTATAATCGTATGATAGTTCCAAAATAAAGTTTGTAAATCAATCAATCCTTTTACTTCAATATTTTTAATAAATAATCTTAAATTTAAAAACCTGCAGTTTAAGAGAACAGATTAGTTAAACTTAAACTGTCTGCAGAGTATCGCCTCAAGTGATGTTTCGATGAGCAACATGGGATTAAATTATAATATTTTCGAGCTATGAACAACTCAGAGACTGTGAGGGTGTTTGTGAGCAGGTGGTCCACTTATACTAGGAAATGATGAGTGCAAATATACTAACTAACCTGTGGAACCGGAAGTATAACAAAAGCATCAAACCAGAATCCCTTGAGCGAGCGCACATAATGTGCAGCTACGGCACGTGCATCCCACACCAGTTTCCCGCACCCAACCACCAAAGTTTCCCTGGACACATAGGCTAACCGGAACTGCAGCCACAGATGAAACAAATGCACAGCATCCACGCAAGTCCTGATCACCGTCACCACTGCAGCCAATCCACCGTCCATATACAAGCACGGTGATCCACCTCGACCAATCGAAAGAGAGTAGAAGAATAGAGGATCCACAGCTAAGGCCATGCCACGTGCAAGTAAAAAAATTCGGTTCCATCTTTGCACTCGTTTGCTCCTAGGGTCAAGTACACGTCCGAATGAGCCCGAGGATCGAGGAATTCTCTTGGTCTGATTGCGTGCACGGGCTTCAATGGGAACTAAAGAAGAGCCAGCAGAGGCTTCCCACTGAGGCTGGTGGACTTGGTCACAAGTTGTGGAGTGGAATACTGGGAGCCCCACTTGTGTGCAAGCGTAGCACTCCACAGATGATGAGTTGGACACTGGGATTGAGTCTTCGGCATCTTCCAACCCAGTTTTCTGGAGTCTAAAAATTCCAAGCCACCTGCAATTGATTTTTTTTATAATACATGCTTTAGTCAAGATACACAAGTGTTTACTAACGAGAATCTTATATTATATTTTAACAACAGATTTCCACTATAAAAAATTGATGAATGAAATAAACTAGTATCTAAGGTATTGAGCCCCGCTTTTAATACCCGAATTCAAAGCGGGGCTCAAAACCTTGACGAGCATACTCTTATGTAAATATTCAGTTGTAAAAAGTAGGAGTCCAGCAGACCTGGAGAGAAAGAAGCGGAAGTTTGGAGGGGAGAAGTTAGGCATGATTGAAAGATGGTAACCATGGAAGGAGATATAAGATATGAATAAATTTATTCCCAGGAAGATGGAGCTTTTTTATTTTTGGTTTGTGGAGAGCTTGTGTAATTTATAAGTGGAGCAAAGCCTTATAATTTCAGGTCAGATATCTACAAGGACCGTGTCAACTTCATAGTACTATTTTTTTCCATGATAAAAAAAGAAGAACGTTTGATATTAATTGACTTTACTTCCAATCATCAAATTTGTGAGTCAAATAAAAACAACACTTAATGAGTGTCACAAATCTGATCTTTCACTCTCGCTTGAATCATATGTGACCGTTCTAATTCTAACGCCGCAATTGGATATGCTCTTACAGGATTATTGGGACGTATCTACTTAAACTACAAGCAATTGATTCAAGCGGTTAATACCATTTTCATTGAAAAAACTAAAAATTCATTTCACAAGTAGCTTATCCAAACCACTAGCTAGTTTTGTAGGAGTAAATACGCTGTCAATTTAGCTCAAGGGTGCATTTTGTTGACAAAATGCATAATATAATTAGATAGGTATTGGTAGTGAACAAGGTAATCTGTCAAAATTAACCAGTAAAGTTGAAATAATGAGATGTTAACCGAGAAAAGAGAATCAAGGTGAAATAGGAGCGCCTGTGAAGACAATATTAAAAAGGAAAAAGAAAGAAAAACAACCAAACAAATAGATAGGTTAGGGGGTAATAAGCAGCTGATTTTTATGATGTGTACTGGCTAACAGACAACTTACAACCCATTTTAAATCAGGTGCAGAAAAGGAGCACATGGGATCAATTTTGTTGAACAATGATGATTGTTGAATCAAATGCAGCTTAGGAGTATTTAGAAACAAACTCACTCTGTGCAGTTAAGTTAATTAAAGAAAGATAAAGATCTATGGTAGTTCGATTAAAAAAAACATAACATCGTAAATGTCCGTCACTTTCTCAAATCATCCATAACTTAATTTCGTAATAAATCAAACATGATTGGACAATACACACCATTACTGATATGATGGATGCAGAGCATTAGTTAGGGAAATGGATGACTACTGCAACAGGAAGAGAGTAAGCTCAATGTAACAGCATTGTATAAATGACAAGCTTCCAAATTGATACGTAGTGCTGTAATTAATAAGGCCCGCCCTTATCTTTACTTTTCCTTACTTATCCCTACCTATTTTCTCAATTTATCATTCTGAATGGATATAATATAATCCAGTTATCTACGTACATGCTGATAAAACGCATACCTTTCTTTTATCTTCAACCAGTTTATATGACGTTGTACCTGCGAGCATCCCATATTTCAAGTAAAATATAGAATTGTTGCAAAACATATTATTTTTAGAATGATATTCTACAAATATCACAATTTTATTGAAAATCTTGCAGATTGCATAAATTTTACAAGTAGAACATTGCAAAATATATTATTCTACACTTTGTTTGCAAAACATAAATGCTCATGTTGCACAACATACATATGTTGCAGAACATACATATTGTACTTATAAATGCATGATTGTATTGAAGTAATGATATTTGTGAAACATGTTTCACAAGATATTTTATTTGCTGAACATAGATGTACTCCGAGAACTCTAATTAAAAGATGAACTTTATAAAACTTTCCTCTTTAAATCAATTATATATTTTTTTTTTGAAACACATTAGATCAATAATACTATTAGTTAGGGTTTTACTAAATACAAGTTTTTTTGAAAATCATTTTCAAAGTACGACTTATTTTAAAACCAATTTATACAAAATATGATTTTTTTTTAATTTTTATTCTCAAAAATACGATATGCAACTCTTACAACTTCAAATGCTATTTGAACGGTTATAAAAAACACTTCAAAAATAATTCAAAAAATCGTTCTTCCAATTTGCAATACTAGCAACCACATGTGCAACAATTTTTTAACAAAATTAACCAAAAATGAATCTATAAGTAACTAAATCAACCAAAATTCAAAAAAATTACAAAAAATCTATAGAATTGCATATTATACATTTTACCATATAAAGTAACTTTATTCACTGTCCAATATTAACATAATGCAACTTTACAAATAATCAAACTCAAAATTTAAAAAATAAAAGAGAAAGAAAAAAAAATTCAAATCTAAATTTTAAATCATCAAATACTGTTACAAGGCCATAACTTTTAAGATCATTTTTTCTTCAATCTTTTGGTAATTCCATAAATTCGATCTTCTTTGATATACATACATATATGTTACCAAAAATTGATTTTACAATAAACGAATTAGAGATAGTGGTTGAAGTTTTAATAAAACTAACATAATAATATATGGGAGACAGTCATTTTCTAGAGTTTTTTATGTATTATATAATTATAATGTTCTTAGTTGTTTTCTTATTTGTAAATGTTATACAATGTTTAACGTATATGAAATACAAGTTGATTGTTTATCAATATGTATTATTTTCATACAAGACATTACCCTCATTAAGCAAAATATATATGTTATTGTTGCCCAGTAAAGATACAATTGTTTAAAGGGGGTTGGATACAATTGTATAAATTTTTCGAACAAGTAATAAAATATAACAGCTTTTTATATTTCTGATAAAAACTGTTACAAAATCCTCTCAAGAAATACTGATGTTCTTGAGAGCTGCTAGGTCGAATGATCCTCGAGTGTGATACTTCTAAGTGATGATCTAAACTGTGTTTATATACTACAGAACTACAACAGATTAATCTAAGATATGCATTATGAATACATATATTAAACTAAACAGATAAAGTCCTATAACTCAGACGTAATAAATATCTGCTCCACATTATAAGGAACATAACAAATCCTCTAATGCTGACTGTCTTCAAATACTGATGTCATACAAATGCTGAAGACATACCAAATCCTGACGGTACATCAGATCCTAATGACATCCGAACAGCCAAATCCCGAGTTTCTTCTGATCATTGAGAATTCAATATGTAACAATCTCTCCCAATTTATGCTTAATGCAATGAAGCATAAATTCCATTCTCAATTATGCCAAAATCAATCTATAAAATGTACAAGGAGTAAAGCTTACTTCAGTATCTTCAGATAACTGACAGTTGTTCCAAGAAAGTTCTTCAATCTTTCTTCCTCCTTTTCTCGTAGGACTTTAACAAGCTTTTTTCTTCAACTCTCTCTTCTCTTTAGTGTCTTCTCCAAGCTGATAGATAGCCGATCTTAACTTAGAAATTGAGCTTTTGCTTATCTCAAGATCACCAATCAACATGAAGCTTAAACTGACATCTTCATGATCAGGACTGAAGAATAACTGAGGACTGTTGAGAAATTTTTTTTAGCACTGCAGATCCCTTTTTCATCTACATTTCTTGACCAGTATAAGTTCTGTACTCAGGAACATAATCACCATTGTATTTATCATCTTTTGTCATGACTTTTCTTCTGATCATTTCAAGTATCATAGAAGACCAGTTTCTGGTGACTTTGTTCTCAACTCTAAGAAGATAGTGAATGTATTTCAATTCTGTCACATTCTTCATTAAGAGTTGCTGCACGTAAAACTTTTTACTTTACCATTTCTGAAAAAGTACAGAATCTCTTCTCTGACATCATTATCATTTATCTTTCTATGAACAATCTTCACAGCTTCAACTTTCTCAAGATGTGAATGAGAAATTCTTTCACCAAGATTTTCTGTCAGAGTATCTGTATCCAGCAGATCAAATTCTAAGATCTCCATACTGGAATGACCAATGCCTCATCTGGTTCGAGATTTGATAAGTTTCAGTTTTTCATTGTATACCACCAAAGAAGGCTTCTTGATGGACTTATCAACATCTTCCTGTTCTGAGATAGAATCTCTTAACCCAGATGACACAAATTCAACATGCTTGAACCCTTTAGAATAATTAAATACATGGATGTCTTTCCATCTTCTATTCTTCTTGCCGAAAGGAGCATAGTTTGAAGACAAATCATCAGTCTTCCCTTCTGCTTTATACCATAGCTCCCTCTTTGATTTTAAAACTCTCTGCAAATATTCTTTGCATGCTTGATCAGCTTTCCTTCTATCAATCTTTTCTTTTTCATCAGCCTCTGAAATATGAGGAGTGATTACTAGATAAGGAGCTGACTCATTTAATGCTTTGATCACTTTTTCATCAGAGTTAAAATCAGTTATCAGGTTCACAGCATCAGGATCTGCTTTTACCTCAGGATTTGTGTCTGCATCAGGAGTTACATTCTGATTTGATGTATCAGCTTGATCAATGTCAGTGGATGATCTTTTATTCCTTGGTATAATCAACTCTTCCGGCTTCTGAACTTCTTTATTTTCTTCATTTCCTTGTACAAGAACATAACCTTCTCTGGATAGAAAATTCAGAAAAGTAGTGTTGAATGCAGTCACTTGCGTTGATCCAGAAGTTCTTCCACCTCTTTTTCTTCCTCTTCATCTTGCTCTTGCAGATCTACCACCTCTTTTTCCTCTTCCGTTAGAAGTGTTAGCTTCAGCTTCAATTTGAGCCAAGAGCTCCTTTTGTTGCATAACTGCTTCTTCAGGTGTTAGATCAGGAAATTCTTCAGTTATATACCCAAGAGCACTCCTAGCATTCTTTTGCTCAAACTTCTTGTCTTTGCAGTACAAGACAATCTCTTCACCTGTTTCCTTATGTCTATAAGGAAAGAACATCCCTTTAGATTCTTCTAAATTGGAGATTGTAATATCATCATCCTCAAGAGCACCAGCAGTAGTCTTGTGCTTGGCTTTATAATCACCAGTAGACTTCCTTTGTCCTGAAGAATCATTCTTATTGAAATGTTGAGCAGTAGAAGTAATTTGAACATCTGTAACTGGATTATTCTTATCACCATCATCATCAATATCTTTATCCTTTGTCTGAATAGAATCTAGTGTACATTTTGTAGCAACTATCTTCTCCTCCTTTTTGGCATCAGTAGTTGAAAGAAGAGAAAATAGAGCATCTAGTTTGTCACCTATAGAAGAAACCTTATCTTCCAAGGAAGAAAGTCTAGAGGCCATGCTGTCTTGAGATTTAACAACATCTTTGATGGTATTTTTCACACTTTTGATTTCAGCTGAGTTAGGTGTGTGAAGCAAAAATCCATCAATTTTCTCTTTGACACCAGCATGAGACTTCTTCATTTCATCAAGTTCAGAGTGAATTCCTTTAACATAAATGGTTGAGGCCTTAAGATGCAACTTCAGATCAGGAGTTTGAATTTCATCATAAGTCCGATGAATGTGTTGTAGGCCAACAGCAGATGAGATAGAAGTATTTGCAAGTCTCCATTTATAATCCCATTCTGTCTGTCTGAAATGCTCAGTATCATCATTGTAATAAGAAGGATGTTCAGTGAAGTACGAAGAAGAACCAACATTGGACTTCTTAGATGCATCAATTGCAGACTTAAGCTGAGCGGTATCAGGATTATTATCATCACTATCATTGTCAGAGTCAGACAAACCATCAGAAGAATGTGCAGAATCAGGCAGAATTGCCTTGCCTTTATCCAGATTCTTTGCAAGAGATGCATGTGGCTGATGGGATCCTGAAACAGAAACATGGTAACACCTAAATCTCTCTATTCTTTTCAAGTGATCTCATCACTTCTCACACGAAATATTATTTTTAGGAGTAATATTATTCTCACAGAAGAAACTTTATAAGTAAATAAAAACTTATAAGATTCTTGTCTCTAAACTACCTCTCCTTTTTCCAGTACAGGAGACTGCCACTCAATTTTTTTTTTAAATATGATATTTTCACACAGTCTCTCAGAAAGGCTCAATCACACATATAGAAAAGCAATAATAGATGGATGAGAAGAGTTGTATGCTTGTCATATAAATAGAGGTAACCTCAAATAAGAGACTATTTATAATCATACAAACATGAGAATATATGAGAAGTTAGCAATACCTGAAGGTGATTCCTCAAGTGGAAGTCATGAAAGTGGAGGAACAAACAGCATATCAGGATACTTTTTCAAGCTAACAACCAGTAATGGATCATCAATTGTAGCTAGTGCAGTGGAAAGATGATTCTCAGTAGAAACTGTTGTATCTTCAGGATTTGATCTTTCAGGAGTATGCGAAAGACCATCATCAATACTTTGAACTGATGGTTCTTGTGGAGTCTGAGACATGTGAACTGCTTCAGCAATGCTTGGTGAAGGTTCTTGTGTGCTCTTCTCAAAAATAGGATCATCAATGATTGCATCCACTCGTGATAGTATCTCCTGATGAGTTTGCTTTTCCTGGAGTAGTTGAACAGAGTCAGCAAGAAGATCACTCTGAGCAATATTAACAATGATCTGTGCAGCCTTAGTGTCTACATATTCCCTTTGAGAAGATGGTTCTTGTGTGACTGGATGTGTTACAGTTGCTAATTTCCTTTGAGACTTAGGTTCTTATGTACTAACATCCTTGTCAAGAGGCTGAGTCTTCTTCTTTTTTCTGATATATCCAACTACTTCTTTATTTCTTCTTTTCAACTGACTCTTTGCAGTTTTCTTGTGTTCAGCAGTTGCTTCAATTACTGGAAGCTTGTCAAGCAGAGCACTAGCATCAGTAGTTGGCTCCTTGATTCCAGTAGTGTCAATCAAGTCATCAAGATTTTCATCAATGGACTTCTTGATTTTTGACAGGGACCCTATTGGCATATGATCATCTGATTCAGAATCTTCTTGAATAATCAGTCTTCTTTTCCTGATTAGAAAGCAGTCTTCTTTCTTCTCACTCTCACTCAGTGAGACTTGTTTAGCTTTCTGTCTAGAAGTAACAGATTTCTTAAACAGCCTTTTCTTTGTTACAACTGATGTCTTTTGAGAGACAGCAAAGGAGGCTAATTTAGAGGCTTGTTGTGTTTGCTGTTTAGAAGAAGAAATACTTGGGTTAGAAACAAGATGGGTGATTTCTTGAGTCTTAGCATCATGAACTGTGATAGAGGTGCCAGCATCAGGATTTGCAGGCACTTATGTAGGAGTATGTCTATTTCTTAACATAAATTGTCTGACCTCTCTAGGAAGAAAGGGTGGTCCTGAAAATTTATTCTTTTCATCCCTTTTAATATGATCAGTGATTGCTTTTTCAGAAATTTGAAAAATAGGGAGTAATTCATCATCATCAAACATAGCATTAGGGCATAGAAAATTGAAAATTAGTTGCAAAAACCTAGTATACCCTATTACTCCTGAAGCATCTGCTCTGCTAGAAATTATGAACTGTAATATAGTATTACCATAATCAAAATTGCCAGAGTTAAGAAGAGAGTATCCAATTATCAGGGAAGTGGATGGAAGAGCATCAAAGTTTGTTGTCTTATTCAAGAAACATCTATTGATGCAGTCAAAGAAAAAGTTCCACTCCATTTTCAGTTTGGTCCTAGCCAGTTTCCAATGGTTGTGATTTCTCCTTGATAGCCTAATGTCCTAAGCATGTCAAACAGCTGCTCAGTGGTATGAGTATCAGGAGCACCATCAAGAGCAGACAATCTCAAGGCTTGAAGCAAAATGTCAGCATCAACTTCATATATTTGGTCCTCATACTCAAAGGAAAAGCCAGTATGTGTTGAATTTACCACTGCTTTGTTCCAGACCTGTATGACAGCCCTGTATGACACCTTAACAGGATTTGTGAGAGCATACCCAATTGGACATAGTAGGAGAAAATCCTGAATATCATGAAAAAATGATGGTTGCTGCTGATGTGTAAGCAGAGCTAAGTAATTGTTAGTACCAAATGTGTTTCCATGAATGATTGTGGTTTGACTGAAGAGTGGTGAAACTTCAGAAGTTGTCATGATGTGAATAACTTGTGAGAGAGAGTAAGTCTGAGATGTGCGTAGTGAAACTAAGTGTATGATGAATTGTGTTACATAATTTCTTCTGATTTTATTGCTTCACTATTCAGAATTAGGTTTAACACACTCGTATGAATGAGGTAACTTAGCGAATTTGACTTCAAACAGGAAATAATTACTGAGTAATTGAGTTTGACGGTGGAGGAAATTACAGAAGTAAATACAAAATACATACAGTTATATCAAGACACAACCGTAGAAATTTATTTATCTAATAATCCACCATTAATCATTAATTAAGTTAGACACTTAATTGCAATAATAAAGCTTACTCAGAGATTGATTAACACTAATAATTTGAATTAGAATGTGCTGACCTGTCGTCAGGATTTGAGACCTTTCTTCTGTCAGGATTTGACTAACTTAGGATATGTCGATTCAAATTCAACATTTGTTTGTCAAAGCATCACAAATATTAGCAACCACAATTTTAATCAAAACATTCATCAAGACATACAATTCAAGTAGATGAAGTAAAGATTGACAGGCTTAAATAAGAACATTCACATGCATATAATCCGAGATCAGCAAAGACTAAATCTTGCAAAGAGAAATTTCATTAATATATCAAAGGAGTACATTTCATGAAATTTATAGATTACATGCAAAAGATTACAAGATAGACCTAGTCTAAGATGGTGAACATCAACAGCCTTGGTCTAAGAAGCCTGACAAAGTTGATGGTGAAGAGATACAGATGGATGATGTTTAATTCTTCTTCCTACTTTCAACAAAGAGAACAGCTAGACGAATGATTTTCTCCTGTTGTTTAAGATTGTGGAGATGAAATTCTTTTTGGAAAAACAAAAGATCATTTTTGATGTTGTCTGGAAGTTGAATCCAGATGTCGTATGAAATGTTGTTGATGGGATATGAAGTCTGAATTTCATTTCGAAAAATGGTCACAGTATTTGTGCCATAGCAGTAGAACCAATTGGGTTTTGCCATTGTTTGAGAGAAATGAAAAGATGTGTTTAGGTAGGAAGAGATGTGATTTTACTGAAGGATGAGCAGTCATTTAAATAACCAAGAGAATATCAAGAGACTAAGAGACTGAACTGACAGCTTCCTGATATACTTTTCATGTCTATTTTGCATCCAGCAAAATCAGCATTTAAATAACCACATAATGCAAAATCAGCTTCTCTTGCATACCAAAGTCCAAGAGAAACAGTACCCTTGAGGTATCTGAAAATTCTCTTTACTGCAATAAGATGTGGCTCCCTTAGATTTGCCTGAAATCTTGCACACAAATAAGTGGAAAACATAATGTCTGGCCTGCTAGCAGTTAGGTATAACAGAGATCCAATCATACCTCTGTAGGTTGTCACATCAACTGCTATACCTTCATTTGGATCAAGTTTTGTAGCAATTGCCATATGAGTACTTGTAGTTGCACTTTCTTGCATATTAAACCTCTTTAGTAGATTTCTTGTGTACTTGGACTGATTGATATATATGCCATTATTAGTCTGTTTAATCTGCAAGCCTAGGAAGTAACTCATCTCTTCCATCATACTCATTTGATATCTTGATTGCATCAACTTTGAAAACTTATCACACAGTGTTTGATTAGTTGATCCAAAAATGATATCATCCACATAAATTTGAACTAAAAGCAAATCTTTACCTTTATTCAGATATAACAGGGTTTTATCTATTATACGTCTTTTGAATCCACTTTTAAGGAGAAATTGAGCAATGGTTTCATACCATGCTCTAGGTGTTTGCTTCAGTCTATAGAGTGCTTCATCAAATCTGTAAACATAATCAAGATGTTTAGGATCCACAAATCCTGGTGGTTGTTCAACATAGACTTCTTCTTCAAGTTCTCCATTGAGAAATGCACTCTTGACATCCATCTGGAAGACTTTGAACTTCTTGTGAGCAGCATATGCCAAGAAGATTCTGATTACTTCCAACCTAGCCAACTAGCAACGGGAGCAAATGTCTCATCATAGTCAATACCTTCCTATTGGGAATATCCTTTTGCCACCAATCTTGCCTTGTTTCTAATGATTGTTCCATCGGAATCAGTTTTATTTCCAAAGACCCACTTTGTGCCCACAATTGACCTGTTCTTAGGTCTGGGCACCAGCTTCCACACTTCATTTCTTTCAAACTCATTCAATTCTTCTTGCATAGCCATGACCCAATCTGCATCCTTGAGTGCATCTTCTACTTTCTTTGGCTCTTCTTTTGAAAGTAGATTATAATATAAACATTCATTCTGAGTTGTACTTCTTGTCTTTACACCATCTTTAGGATTTCCAATGATCAGACTAGGAGTATGATCCTTAGTCCATTTTCTGGCACTGGGAAGTGTCCTTCTGGAACTAGATGTTCCCCCTGAATTGTATGCCTCATCAAATGCATTTGAGGCTCCCCCTGAATCCATTGGGTTATTTCCTGATGAAATATTATGACTTGACTCATGTTCTTCTGATGTTGAATCAGCATTGGATTGAGAATAACTTTGAGATAATTCTTCAGTGTTAGCATCATCAGCTGACCTTTGTTGTTGCTTCCCCTCAACTTGTACAGGCTCATTAACACAATGATTATCTTCAGAATTTGAAGGAGTGTCAGGATTTAGATCATCAGGATTTGAAAGTTCATTAGAGTTTGATCCATATTCTAACAATGCCTTTTCATTTGCAAAGATTAAACTTTTATGAGTGTCTTCTTCAAAACCAGGAATCTTCTTAACATCAAAAGATACATTTATGGAGACTACTACAGTGTGCAAATTCTTAGATTGAACACTCTGTAAGCTTTTGATGGTGATTATCCAACAAAGATTCCTTCATCAGCCTTTGATTCAAACTTTCCAAGCTGATCAGTATGAGTTCTCAAAACAAAGCACTTACATCCAAATACATGAAGATGTTTGAGACTGAGCTTCTTTTCTTTTAGCATTTGATAAGGAGTAACACCATGTCAATTTATCAGAGTGATATTCTGAATATAACATGCTGTGTTTACTGTTTCAGCCCAGAAGTAAGTGGGTAGTTTTGCTTCTTCTAGCAGAGTTCTGCCAACTTCAATTAAGGTTCTGTTCTTCCTCTCAATAACACCATTTTGCTGAGGTGTACCAGGAGCTGAGAATTGTTGTTCTATGCCTTTGTACTTGCAGAATTCCTCCATTTTTGAGTTCTTGAATTCAGTGCCATTATCACTCCTTAGAATTTTCACTATATGAGTGGATCCATTTTCAATTTGCCTTATGTGGTCCAGAAGAATTTTTGGAGTTTCATCCTTCCTGTGTAGAAAATAAACCCATATATATCTAGTGAAATCATCAACAATTATAAGTGTATACCTTTTCTTGTTGATGGACATTATGTTCAATGGTCCAAAAAGGTCCAGGTGCAGCATGTGATATGGCTCAGAGATAGAGAATTCTGTTTTGCTTTTGAAAGACACTCTTCTTTGTTTAGACTTTTGGCAAGCATCACAAAGACCATCACTTGAGTATAACATGTTTGGCAATCCTCTTACAAGCTCTTTCTTGGAAAGTTCATTGATTGAGTTGAAGTTGAGATGTGAGAGCTTCTTATGTCAGTTCCAGCTCTCATCTACTGATGCCTTAGAGATAAGGCAAGTAGATTCCTTTTCAAGACTTTCATGTAGCCTTGCTTCATAAATATTACCATGTCTGTATCCTATCAAGATAATTTTCTTTGACTTGTTATGAACAAATTCGCAGTGTGAGTCATAGAATACAACATGATAACCTCTGTCAATGATTTGACTGATGCTCAGAAGATTATGCTTCAGTCTTTCCACCAGAGCTACATTCTCTATTGCTACCTTTCCAATTATCAAGTTGCCATATTCCAGAATATGTCCTACATTTCGATCTCCATAAGATACATCTGGGCCAGCCTTCTTCTCAAATTCTGACATCAGGGATTTATTTCCAGTCATGTGTCCTGAACATCCACTATCCAAGACAAGTGTATTTTTTTTGTTACCCTGCAATCAGAAGAATAATTAATTAGAAGGATTTTTAAGAACCCACACTTGTTGGGCCCTCTTTTTGGACAACTTAAGCCTTTGTGTGTCAGGAGTACTTTTGACAGTCTTTCCTTTGTCAGGATTTGTATTGTCAAAAGCAAGTTTAGTAAAACCAACATAATTAATCACACAAGTAACTTTATTAAACTTAGGAAAAGGTTCATAGTAATTGTGATACAACTTGTCATAAGAACTACAAGTATAAATCGAATGCCAACTACTACCACAATGAAAACGAGGATTTTGTGGTTTATAAAATACTGATCTACCCCTAACATCAGACTCAGGAATAGCAGTTTTCCTTTTCTTATTCCTCCTGCAATCAATAGTAAGATGATTAGTATTTCCACAGTTAAAACAAGTTTTCCTAAGAGCATTGGGAATAACCTTGTAATTTAAATCTTTAGAAATACATTGCTTACCATTCCTGTTTATTTTAGGACTTTTTTACTTGAGGTTTGTCAATAACCTCAGATATTTTCTTTTTCAATTGTCTTGCTGACAAAAGTCCTATGTTCTTTTCTTTCGTAACAGACTTAAAGGTTTCCTTGCTTTTCTTTCTTTGAGTTTTATCACTTACCAGTTTTTCTTGTGATACTGATGTTGAACCCTTTTTAAAAGTGGATTTGGGTTCATCAGCTTCTGATGAAATAAACTTAACAGGAGTTTTAAGGGAAATTTTATTTTCAGTGTCAACATCCTTAATTCCATCTTTATAGCCTAGGCATTCTTTCTAGTTTTTCTTTGAGATCATCTCATGAACCTTTTTGCCTGAATCTATCCAGGTTTTAAGGGTTTTTCTTTCATTCTCTAGATCCTTTTCTAACATACTGTATCTAGCCTCAAGAATCTTAACTGTATGTTTAGCTCTCTCACATTCTTTCTTCAAATCTATCTGATGTATTAAGTCAGACTCTAACCGATCATTCATAGATTTCAAGGTCTTAATTTCAGTTAAAGTCTATCATTTTCTAAAGTCTTATTCTTAAAACTACCATGCGGAGATTTAAGAATAGATTTCAATTCAGATATATTTTCAGTATCAAAAGAGAAGAAAGGAGTTTGTACCTTAGGCTCAGAAGCAGTAGAATCATCAAGACTAGCCATCAGTGCATAACATGTGTTTTCATCTTCAGAATCAAAGGAGTCCATCCAATTCTTGCTTGACGTGATCAGGGCTTTGTTCTTCCCTTTATCATGCTTTGTTTTCTTGCATTCTGAGGCAAAGTGACCAGGTTCATCACAGTTGTAGCACTTGATCTTTGTCCTGTCTACCTTCCCTGTTAGGTCACACAACACTGTAGAAGGGGGTTGAATACAGTGTTTATACAATCAAATCGATTTTAACACAAGTATGTAACAAAGATCAAGTATATTTAATAAACTCTGTTACAATATGAACTGTTGTTCTCTCTCAATGACGAACAAATATCACTAAGAGCTGCTAGGTTACAATAAATAATATTTTCGATAATGATAACACATATAGTGTAAACCCCAAGCTGTGTTTATATAGTACACAGTTACAAGATATATTCTAATTGATATGGAATATAATTCTGTCTCCTAAAATATATCAAATAGATATCTTCTACAAGTCTTCTAGTCCTCTAACTCTTTATGCATATCTTCTTTTACTTTAGTCCAGATATTCTCCTTTAAATCAGCCGCATTCCTTATCTGAAATCTTCCTGCACTTAAGTACTGATATATATTTTCTGACGCCTTAAGTTCTGATATTAAGTTCTGACTTCAGTAAGTTCTGATTTCAGTAAGACCTTAAGTTCTGAAAACTAAACACAAATCAGATTAGACATGACATCTCAAATATATCTAACATTCCCAGCTTTAGAGTCATTTCCATCTTTTCTCCCGGTTGACTTCCTTTCACCTCCAGTGAACTTCTTCCTGAAACTTCTGTTGTTCCTAGACTTCCTGAATTACATTCTCCTAAAGCCATTAACCAACAATGCGTGCATGTGCATGACATCAGAATGTGTCATGTTCTCATCAGTTTCAGAATCAGTATCATCATCAGGATTTGATGATGAATCATCAGTATCTGATTATGGCAAATTGTTCTTCTTTCGTACAGCTCCAACAGACTTTTCTTTTGAAGCTTTATCATTTACTTTCAAAGTAACAGATTTCACTTTGTTGCTTTTCCTCTCTCTCCTTTGCTGAACCTCCAAATCATGAGTTCTCAGCATGCCATAGACTTCATCCAGAGTAATTACGTTCAGATCATACTTATGTCTTATGATTGAAGTCTGAGTCTCCCATTCTTCACTCAAAGCTCTAAAAAACTTGGTGTTTGAATCTTCTCGATCATACACCTTTCCCACCAAAGACAGATTATTTAGCAGAGTCGGAAATCTGTCATAGATGTCAGTGAGACTTTCATTAGGCTTGACCTCAAAGTGTTCATATTCTTGAATCAGAACAACCTTTCTGTTCTTTATGATGGTCATGGTTCCTTGACATTGAGTTTCAAGAGCATCCCAGATCTCTTTGGCAGTCTTGTAGGCTATAACCCTGTTTGACATCACAGAATCAAGACTGGTATGCAAAATGTTTCTTACCTTTGCATCTTTCAGCACAACTAATTTCTCTTCTGGTGTCCATTCTGTCTTCTCCTTCAGTTGATAATGTTCAGCAACCGTAGGAGTTGCAGGCACCAGTTTTGTTGACATGAAGGGTCCATCATTGATTATGTCTAGATAATCTGGATTTGTAGCTTCCAAGTACATGAACATCTTCACCTTCTATGTTCGATATTCAGTCTTTTTCAGAATGGGAATTTTCATGCTTTCATACTTGTTCAGAGACATGTTTAGATCATTTCTGATTGTAAATTTATCAGTGTGCTCTGATACCAATGGTTGCCCAGTAAAGATACAATTCTTTAAGGGGGTTGGATACAATTGTATAAATGTTTCGAACAAGTAATAAAATATAACTTTTTATATTTCTGATAAAAACTGTTATAAAATCCTCTCAAGAAATACTGATGTTCTTGAGAGTTGCTAGGTCGAATGATCCTCGAGTGTGACACTTCTAAATGATGACCTAAACTGTGTTTATATACTACACAACTACAATAGATTAATCTAAGATATGCATTATCATAAACTAACTGAAACTGATACATATCTTAAACTAAACAGATAAAGTCCTATAACTCAGACGTAACAGATATCTGCTCCACATTATAAGGAACTGAATAAATCCTCTAATGTTGTCTGTCTTCAAATACTGATGTCATACAAATGCTGATGACATACCAAATCCTGACGGTACATCAGATCCTGATGACATCTGAACAGCTAGATCCTGAGCTTCTTCTGTATCATTGAGAATTCAATGTGTAACAGTTCGTGTTTGTATTGTATAATTTGTATTTAATAAATGAATATAAACAGGACAGTTAGTGTATGTTTAAAATGAAACGATTAAACTTAATCTATAGAATGTCGTTACTATGTTTACTAAAAAAGCTAAAAATTAACATATATGTTGAATGACCAAAAAATTTGAATTTTATTTAGAAACTATATGTACTTGTCTATATTATTACTGAGTTCACTACTAACTTACAATGAACTTACTCAATTTAAAAAAGATAAAAAAAAATGTATAACTGAAGTCTAAATGACTTGCAATCATAATATACAATAATGTAAAATTTACACTACTGTTAATATAAAAGTTAATTTTTAATGAAAAATGTTAGCTTTTGAACTTAAAGGTATGTATGTATGAAAAAATGTTAGTTTTTTTTATTTATACTCTTGTTAACAAAGTAAGATTAAGTTATATGTGTGTGTGAGCATGTAAATTATCGTATATTACATTTCTTACTAAATTATAATGGTTTCAATAATTTATATGCTAAATATCTGATTTTTGTACATATATAATCATTATTAACATTTAGTGAGACAATTGATTACTTAAATAACATGCATTTATAATTATTAAAAAAATAAAATTATGTAATATATAAATTGTAATAATTTATATATGGTATTCACATTATCACTGATTTAAATTTTATGCAACCCAATATCAATCATGGCTCTAACATAAAATTAAATTATAAATTGTAAAGACTTATTATTGATATTCGTGATTTTTTTCAAGAATTCGAAGGAAAAATTGTAATTATATCGTTATTTAAACCGTTTTTAAGTTTCTTCATTACGACTCTAATATTTCTTCATATAATAATTTGATAATATTGTATACTATTTTCTTGAAATTAAGTATTTTTTAATTCAATAAAGTTATAAGTATCAGTTGAATTGGTTAATTCTTTCAAATTATTGAACAATTTATATTTTTATTTTAACTGTATAAAATGCATTGAATCAAATGCTACAATATAGTATAGATATAACTTTTATTTGAATAATTCAAAATATTAAAATAATTCAAAATATTTGTACAATATTATCTTGGTCAAAGAATATCAGTATGTAAAATAATTCTTTTTAAAAAGTTAGTTTTTTTGAAGTGAAAAATAAAAAAATTAATTTAATATATCATCGTAGTTTTAACAAATCCCATGAGATCTCATATCAAATTTTGAATATTTTTAAAATCGGGACAAGTCCCAAAAACAATAATGCGCTACAAGTAAAGTTAGTAATTTTAATACAAATAATCAATTGACCTGTTCCTATAAAACTCAAACACATTAATTTATATTAACATAAGATATTAAAATATTTCACATTATTGGTAAAATATTCTTGCCGAGCTTGTATTTTAAATTTACTAAATGTAGAATGTGACAATATTTTTTGGTCAGGTCATATAGTCACATTTCGAGTATTTTTTTAACAATATGCAAGTTCTAATTTTAAATTTGAAATAAACTAAAATGCATTGACTCATTATAATTTGAACTTATCTACATATGTAATACCAATGTAGATTATTTATATATAAGGGATCCTATTTTTTAATATTTTTTAAAAAAATTATATAAGTACATTTTAATTACTTTTTATAATAAAAAATATGTTAAAAATATATGAAATATATTTTCAAACTAAAATGATTAAATAAGATAATGATCCATTTATGTATTGTGCCTAACTTTATATCTGGAATTCAATTCTTTAAAATTAACTGTTCAAATATTTAAGTAACTATTTTTTTTGCGGAATTCAAATAACTACATTTAAAGTTTAATAAAATATTTATTTCGCACACTTACATATTATGTGTATAATAAAAAATACATGTGACAATATTTTGTAGTGGTATGATGTTGTATATGTGAACGAAATATCTTGATTTCGATTCCCAATAACCACATCTTTTATATAAATATTAAAAGTAGGGGTAGTTTAGTCTTTTCAATGAGACTTTTTAATCTCAAGAATATTATCATTTTTATGTGTATTATTCTTATGTAATACATTAATAATTTACACAACATTTTTAATATAGCTTATTAATCAAATAACATATTTTTTTGTTTGTGTCGTGTAATTTATATTTATCGATTGAATACAAGTAGCTTAGTCCCTGTACGTTTAAAAGGAAAAGATTTGAATCTTATCCATAGAATGTTGTAAGTACGTTCATAAAAAATAAATAAAAAATTAACATATATGTTTAATGCCAGTCGAAATTTCTTTTTGAATTTTGATTAAACAAATCATGAGTATAAGCTATATTATTACTAAAGTTAGTACTAATTTAAAATTAATTTGCTTAATTTAAAATTTACTAATGCATAACTAAAGTCGTCAAGACTTGCACTCGTAATATTTAATAAAATATAATTTACACTACCGTTAATATAAGTTTTGTTTATGGAAAATGTTGATTTTTTTAGATTCAAGGTCTATGTTTATGTTATGTCATTGCTATTGTGTTAGTTCATTAAATAAAGTTGATCAGGTGTCCTTAGTTTTTATCTATCGTACAAATTTAATTTTATAAGATATTAGATGATTGTCAATCTCATAATTTATCAATTAAAAATTGGTATAATGCACCTAGTTTTTAACATATTGAAAAAAACTAAGATTATTATTCATTCTCATTTTCACAAATAAAAGACTTTTGTTATTCTCTTCAAGTGTATCAATAAATCTGAATCCCTTATTAGCATTGAATCTTTGAAAATTAGTAAAGATAAAGTCAAATGTGTATGCATGTGTGTGTTTAAATTATTGTTTTGTTATATTTCGAGTAATTATTTTGGTCTCGTTTATTTATATGCTAAATATCTTAGTTATGTTTATGTCTAGTCATTAGCCAAAAATTTACTCAAATAACATATGTTTATAATTATTTAAAAATTATAATAATCTAATAAATAAATTACAATTATTTATATATTACATTCGTAGTAGCACTGACAATCAACTCTTATCTAATTTTACTGAACCGAGCATCAATCATGGATGCAACATAAAGATAATTCATAAATCATAAAGACGAACTACTCATATTTACGGGATTTTTTTTCAAGAATCCTAAAAAAATTGTACTATATCGTCATTCAAATCATTTTTCAAGTTTATTTTGTTCATAATTCTAATCTTTTCTTTTTATAATAAACTAATAACATTGTATATTATTTTCGTAAAATTAAATATATTTTAATTTGATAAAAAAATTAAATATTAGTTGAACTTGTTAATCATTTCAATTATCGACTAATATTAATTTTTTTCTTCTTCACATAGCATAACATAGATTAAATCAAATAGTATAATACATTATAGTTTAAACCTTTTTTCAAATAATTCAAAATATTAAATTAATTCAAAATAGTTGTACGATATTTTTTACATTAAATATTATTTTGTAAAATTATTATTACTCATCTTAAATATATTTTTTTCAAAAGATTGAATTCTATAATTTTTCAAGTTTTTTATATATATGTGATTTAAGTTCAATTGAGTCCTAATTTTTAATTGAGTAGGTGAGTCCACATATGTTCTGCAAGTAAAATGGTATATAAAATAAAACATATTATAATACAAATCATTAACTACAAAATCACTAATTTAATGAAAATCTTACAAATCTCATACATCTGACAATTAGAATATTACAGGACATATAATTCTACAGAACATGATTAGTTTGCAGAAGTTCACGCAAAACATGTACATGTTCTACTTGTTTAACACTAATTATACAAAAACATAATACACGTTTATAACCTGGAGTTAATTATTTTTTTTAAAAATATTAAAAATATAAAAACTAAACCATTAGATTGGATTATAAAGCTGTGAGTTTAGACACCAAAAAAAATAGGGACACCGTGGATATGATTACTTTTAATAACAAAATCAAATTTAACAATTTAAAATTTGAGATTTTTTCACAGATTTTGAATATAAATGTATTTTTAATCAAATTATGCAATGAATAATCTATATTTTTGATGAAGAAGCATTAAATATCTTATCATTTTTCAAATAACTTGTTAAAGCAAAATCTAACTTTTATTTTTATAGTTTTAGTTCAATTTTTGTAAAAGAGAATGAAAAAGTAGGACACTGGGATCACCTCTTTACAAATTCACCATCATTTTAAAGAATTTAAAAACCTAATTTTTTTATAAGTAAAACTAAAAAATAAATCGATTTAATATATCGTTATAGTTTTAACGAATCTTGTGACAGCTTATGTCAAATTCTGAATATATTTAAATATTGGGTAAAGTCCTAAAAATAATAATATACAACCGATCAGTTAATCATTTTATACATATTATCAAATGACTTTATCGTATAAAGATCTCAGAATATTAATTTTTATTAATATAAGATATTATAAAATTTATCCTTATTGGTAAGATATTCTCGTTGAACTCGTAATTTATATTTACTAAACTTAAGTAGCGTTGATGTATTTTCGACCGGATCGTATAGTCAAATTTTGAGTAATTTTTAAAAAATGGGTAAAATTCTAATTCGAAACTAGTAGTTTTGATACATATTATCAATTGACTTGATCCGTTTGTGTACTATACTTAACTTTATATCTTAAATTTAATTCTTTAAAACTAACTCTACAAATATTTCATGATTATATTTAAAGTTAAATAAATTGTTACTATTTACGACGCTTATATATTATGTGCATGTTTAAAAATATAAGTAGAAATATGGTGTAGTGGTAAGAAGATGTACATGTGAATTTAAAGACTAATGTTCAATTCCCACTAAGAACATTTTTTTAATATAAACATTAGGTGTATGGATAAAATTGTCATTTTATCGAGAATAAAAAGTATCGTGAATTTTATCGACATGTTCTCCTATTATATATAGAAGAGATATAAACACAGATCTATACTTCTGTGTATGTTTATAGTCATCAAAATGAGAACGAAGAAAGAAGAGTGAATTGAGGGTGTCGTACTTTTGAAAAGAAAATTCACAAGACAAAGAAAACTTAAAGGATCAATACTTTTTATAAATAAAGTTAAAAAGGTAGTACTTGGGATTAATGTTAGTATTTGGTCCTAGGATATGATCATCAGTAATAAATTATATTAATTATTGTGTAGATGTGGGGTATCTAGCATGAAATTAGAGCGAAATTCAAAAATATTAAATTAAATTAATAAATATCATTTAATTATGTAATTATAAGAAATTGAACCTGAACCGGAGTAAAATCAACAGATTTAACACTAAATTGCACTTTGGATACCTATTATAATTTATTTTTTCACACGTTTAGCTAAATCATTATTTTAGCCATAAGCTTGGCTAAATTATTTCTTCTATAATGAAGATGCTCTAGCTCAGCTTCATTAAACTGTGACTAACAACGTTAAAAGAAAATCCAAAATAGTGGCCAAAATTTTACTCTACTTAACTTATGGTGAATGTGCAGCAATAAAAGCACTTATTTGAGGAAGAAAATGGTGATGATTTTTTGGCAAATAAAATTTCCAATTTGTGGCACGCCACCAATAATGAAATGAGGTGTCTTGTTTTGAAGAAGAGAGAACAGTTGCTTCAGGAAAATATCTTGTTATCCTCTTACATAATTAGAATTGAAGGTTGTAAGTATTTTGTTGTGTTTTCTTATCGTTATAATATGTTTAGTATTAGTCAGTCTACTGAACACCTATAATTGTTTTGGTATGCCTAATATTAAAAACCATCGCTCCACATGAACTTCATGCCCTTCATCCATATTATATACATGGACTCTTCACATGGTTCTAAGTCAAGTTTAGGTTTGCTAGTCGTTTTATCTATACTAGGTTCTCAGTACTAGGTATATTTTACTCTTAGAACCGTTTATGTGTAGGTTGCCTAAGCTCAGTTGAACTACTATTTCTACTAGGAATATCTTGGCTAATTCGGGTTATTTGAAGTATTCTAGGATTTCCTAGGAATCCAAGTTTAATAACCCTAAAAATACCATACCACAAACTATTAGTTAAATTTAAACCCATTAATTATATTCACTAGATACCAATAAAATCTCAGAACTTCCCCCTAAAAATTCAATAACTTACAATTCTCGAATTAAAATACATTTGATTATCCCAACACACCAACAAAGTCTAACAGAAATCAAAGAAAAGGACCAAACTCCATAAGTTCTATAACTCGCACTCTTCCGGTTAAGTAGCCCACCTATTAATGATAACCTTCCAGAAAATAATAAAGAGAAAAAATGATCGGCAGTAAGCGAAAGGCATATAAACAGATATAAAAACAACGTAAAAGTGAGCAAAGATAAAAAATGATGAGGCTAGGAACACTAGTGAATATCTCAATGCAGAACAATAATAATAATGAATGAGACAATATAATAAAATGAATACTCAGCTCAACTCGCAAAACAAAAATAGATGCTTCCCACCTGAAACGTATCATACTCTTACAAATATCCTTATCACTTGCACATAATAATAATATATGATATAATCGAAAGCAACAATCACATGGTCAAAACTCACTCTAAACCTCAGGGTACTAAACTGATTTTCTGCAGAAACTAAGACTCTCATTTCTCCAAGGTTTCTACTTGACAAACTCAACCACCAACAACCCAAATACCCAAATCATGACTTAACTATGGTGATCCACTGAACCAACTCCCTTACACTCAAAATAATCTTAGTGGAGATCATCCTTACCGAAGGTGCAACATAGCAAAACAAAGGAAATCACATTACACAATTTACAAGTCATCGAGTTTTTGAAAATAACAAGTTATGAATTTTTATAAAATATATATACGAATTATTACCACATATCAAGGAACACTAATCAAGATTAATACCTTATCCCTACTGAAATTAAAGCTTACTAACAAAATCTTTCCAAATGATCAAAATCTTCCAACATTCCAAGAGAAATCTACATGCATTCATGACTTCGGGTTTTACAAACCAAAACAACATATTTTTTAAATATATTCTACCATGAAATCGACATGCAAGCCTAGCATAAGCTATATCTAGATGATCACTTAGCATGCAAAGGGTTTCATCAAGTTTTCACTACAAAATTCATGCCATTACCACAAAACATACAAGAATTGAACAAGGCAACAAGACACCACTAAGAACCATTCATTCGGCTCCCTTATGGTCATGGCCGAATGAAATGGAAGGGAAATGGCCATTAAAAATAAGAGCTTCACTCTTTTGACTTGGCATTTCACCATTCCTTGTAGTTCCCTCAATAATACAACCTTAAATCCATGATAATCAAGATTGTATTTTGAGTTCTAATTAAACTAAGACATGCAAGATTAAAACTCAAACTTTTCACTCTAAACTTTTTGAAATATATATGAACAACATGTAGGGAGTAAGATTACTTGAATATAAGATGAATGTTTGAGTGAAAGAATGAAGAAAAGAAGGGGATGTGGGGCCTCGGCTATGGAGATTGCCGAGAGGGAGGAGGAGCCGAGAGGAGAGGGAGAGAGAGTGAGGTGAGGGTGGAGTGTGGAGTGGGGTGAATGATCACAACACTTTGCATTTTGGTTTTTATGATTTTGATTGATTAAAATAAGTGAGTGGAAATGAGAATTGTCAAGAATAACCTTCCAACATACTTAGGTCATTTTGCATGCAAGGACAAAGAAGTAATTTGGCTAGTAAAATAAGAGTTAGTGGGGTTGGAATTGTCTTTTTAGCCCTTTAAGTTGAATTGAAGAGAATTTGTATGCGAGGGTAACCATGTAATTTGATAATTAATAAGCAACTAATTTTCGAAGATTTATTTTTATATAATAAAATAAAAGTTCAAAAATTATAAAATTTATACCATAAAATAATTTAGATTTTAAGAGATTTTATAAAATCACTTTCAAAATTTATGAACAAAATATCTTTTAAAAGAAAATTTCTCCAAGGCTTAGAATATTCCTTACAAATCAAAATAAAGGAAATAAATAAACTTTTGCTTTGAAAAAAAAATCATATACTACACATAAAAATTTTATAATGCAGAAATTGTCACTAACACAAACGTGCAATCATTGAATCATATTTACTTTCGACTTTAATATTATACCTAAACCACAAATAATATTACACGAAAATGCCGGTCATAACATCCTCTCCCCCTTAAGGGATTCTGTCCCCAGAATCTAAGAGAACAGATGAGGATACCGGGAATGCATATCAGACTCTAACTCCCAAGTCGATTCTTCGACCCTAGGGTTCCTCCAAAGTACTTTTACTAACTTTACTAACTTGTTTCTAAGACTCTTCTCTTGCCAGTCGAGTATTTTGACAGGTTGCTCCAGAAATGACAGGTCTTCCTGAATTTCTACAGGTTCATATTCTATCACATGGCTGGCGTCAGGATTGTACTTCTTAAGCAACGACACATGGAACACATTATTCACATGCTGATACTGAGGTGGTAAGGCCAACTCGTAGGCTACCTTCCCCACTTGACTCAAAATTTCAAAAGGACCTATATATCTAGGTGCTAACTTCCCTTTCTTGCCAAATCTAGACAACCCTTTTCTTGGTGACACCTTCAACAAAACGGCTTCGCCTACTTGGAATCGAACATCCTTACGTGCTGGGTCCGCATACTTCCTCTGCCTATCTTGAGCAGCAAGCAACCTTCTCTGAATTAACTTGACTGTGTCATGCAACTGTTGCACCAATTCCGAGCCTAGAATCCTTCCTTCTCCTACTTCATCCCAACTTGTCGGTGATCTACATTTTCGTCCGTACAAAGCTTCGTATGGTGGCATGCCAATACTGGAGTGATAGCTATTGTTGTAAGAGAATTCAATCAATGGCAAGTGGTCGTCCCAACTTCCTATAAAATCGATTGCACAACTGCGCAACATGTCTTCGATTGTTTGAATTGTCCTTTCGCTTTGACCATCGGTCTGCGGGTGGTACGCCGTGCTCATGTTCAATTTCGTGCCAAGACTTTCTTGAAATTGCTTCCAGAATCTCGAGTTAAATCGGGGATCTCTGTTTGAAACTATCGATACGGGTACTCCATACCTTAGTACGATTTCGCACACGTACAGATGAACCAATTTGTCCAATGATGACTTCTCATTAATTGAAAGAAAATGCGCCGACTTCGTAAGACGATCAACTATCACCCATATAGCATCATGTCCGGATTTCGTTCGCGGTAGTCCCACTATAAAGTCCATAGCAATATTTTCCCATTTCCATTCTGGAATCTTTAGGGGCTGAATTAATCCGCTTGGTCGTTGATGTTCTGCCTTCACTTTCTGACAAGTATAACACTTCGCAACCCATTCCACCACGTCTCGCTTCATATTTGGCCACCAAAAATTCTGCTTTAAGTCCCGATACATCTTAGTGCTTCCCGGGTAGATTGAAAATTTTGAATTGTGGGCTTCTTGTAGGATTTCATTCTTCAATTCAGGTACATGAGGAATCCAAATTCTTGTGGAAAACCTTAGTATCCCTTGCTCATCCTTTTGAGTACTGATCTCTTCTCCAGTTAGCTGATTCTTCCTTTTCTCCATTACCTCTTCCTGACATTTCTTTATCTTTTCCACTAGTGTTGGCTGAAAAGTCATTGCACGACAAACTTCTTCAACTATTCCACAATCACAAAGTTCTAAACCAAATTTCTTAATCTCTTCAGACAATTCCTTTGGTGTTGCCATCATATTTAATCTTTCCTTTCTACTTAATGCATCGGCCACAACATTCGCCTTTCCCGGATGGTAATTTATCGAGCAATCGTAGTCCTTGATCAATTCCAACCATCTCCTTTGCCTCATATTGAGCTCCTTCTGAGTGAAAATGTACTTTAAACTCTTATGATCTGTGTAGATCTCATACTTCTCTCCGTAAAGGTTATGTCTCCAAATCTTAAGTGCGAACACTATGGCGGCTAGTTCCAAATCATGCGTCGAGTACTTCAACTCATGCGGTTTCAACTGTCTTGACGCATATGCGATCACCTTACTGTGTTGCATTAACACACAGCCCAATCCCTTATGTGAAGCGTCGCTGAATATCACAAAGTTCCCTTGGTCATCTGGTAGTACTAACACGGGAGCGGTTACCAATCTCTGTTTCAACTCTTGAAAGCTATCCTCACATTCTGCACTCCATTCGAACTTCTGATTCTTTCTGGTTAAGTTGGTCAATGGCGTGGCGATTTTTGAAAAATCCTTGACAAACCTTCTATAGTACCCTGCCAAACCTAGAAAACTTCGCACTTCCGTAGGTGTCTTTGGCCTCTCCCAACTCATAACCGCATCAATCTTTGCCGGATCTACTTTAACTCCTTCATCTCCAATGACGTGTCCCAAGAATTGAACTTCCTTTAACCAAAACTCACATTTGGAAAACTTGGCATACAACTTCTCTTGCCAAAGTATCTCCAATGCTATCCAGAGGTGCTGCTTATGTTCTTCTTCCGACTTAGAATAAATAAGGATGTCATCAATGAATACCACTACGAACTTGTCCAAATACTTTTTAAATACCCGATTCATCAGATCCATAAATGCGGCCGGGGCATTAGTCAATCCAAACGACATTACTAAGAATTCATAATGTCCGTATATGGTCCTGAATGCTGTCTTGGGAATGTCTTCTTCCTTGATCTTTAATTGATGGTATCCCGATCTCAAGTCAATCTTTGAAAAGCACTTTGCTCCCTTCAGCTGGCCAAAAAGGTCATCTATTCTTGGTAGCGGGTAGCGGTTCTTAATCGTTACCTTATTCAACTACCGATAATCTATACATAGCTGCATACTTCCATCTTTCTTCTTTACAAACAGAACAGGTGCTCCCTATGGCGACGTACTTGGCCGTATCACTCCTTTATCCAACAATTCTTGTAGCTGGCTCGCCAACTCTTTCATTTCTGCTGGTGCCATCCTATATGGGGCCTTTGAAACTGGTTCCGTGCTTGGAGCAAGGTTGATCTCGAACTCGATTTGTCGATCTGGTGGTAAGCCTGGTAGTTCGTCTGGAAACACATCGGGAAACTCGTTAACTACGGGAATATCTTCTATGCTGGGACTGCCTTTTTCTGAATCCACTACATAAGCTAGGAACGACTCACAGCCTTTTCTAAGTAGCTTCTTAGCCTGAACGATTGTAAGAAACAATTGCTCTTGCCTCTGCCCCTTAAATACTACCTTCTCTCCACTCTTCTTCTTTAAATACACTTTCTTGGTCTTACAATTAATCTGGGCATTATTCTTTCCTAACCAATCCATTCCTAAAATTATATCAAACTCTCCCAACTTGAAGACTATCAAGTCGGCTGAAAACTTATACCCCGAAATATCAATCTCACACTTCGGACATAATTGATTCACAGGAATCTTCTCTTGGTTCGCAATTACCACATTTACTACCTCGCTCATAACCATTTTATCACATTGAAGTTTATCAACAAAAGTTTCTGATATGAAAGATCTTGTTGCTCCCGAATCAATCAATACTTTAGCTTTGACATTATTGAGTAAAAGTGTACCTGCTATCACCTCAGAATTCTGAACAGCATCCTTCATCTTTAGATCGAATGTCCTTGCTGTTGCTTGCGGGGTTGTTGTAGGTGGTGGAGGTAATGCCAATACTTCGGCTTGCACGCTTGCACTGGTACTTGCCACATTCATTAGAGCTTTGACTGGTCCGGTTGCCTTGCACTCCCTAGCTATGTGTCCAGTCTTTCCACATTTATAACATGTCACTCCTGGCTTCGGCATCTTGCACTCATTTTCCAAATGTCCCTTCTGGTTACACCTATAGCATGTCATGCTCAGTTTATTACACACTCGGGGTGCCTTCTTCCACAGTGCTTGCATTCCGGTTTCTGGAACTTGTTTTCTCCAACTTGTCCTTGGCTTGCCTGGTTGTTCCCCTTTGATTCTTGACTTTTGTCCAAGTTTCCTTTCTTTTAAAAATTTCCTCCCTTATGGAATCCAATCCTTTTTACATTCCGATCTTGTGAATTTCCAGCTTCAGACTTTTCTCCATAAAATGGAACCTTTCTTTTCTTGTTATCCCTTTCCTTCCTTGACTGCATCCCATTATTCTCAATTAGAGCAGCTTTCTGTACTACTCTCGCATAGGTTTCAAGCTCAAACATAGCCACTCTATCTCTGATCCAAGGCTCCAATCCTTGCTGAAATTTCTTCGCTTTTTCTTCCTCAGTGCTGGTATACTTTGTCACAAACCTTGACAACTCAATGAACTTCTTCTCATACTCCAGTACAGTCATGTTCCCTTGCTTCAACTCAAGAAATTTAAGCTCCATCTGATTCTGCATGTACTTAGGGTAATACTTTTCCAGAAATAACTTCTTAAATCTCTCCCAAGAAACCTGCTGAGTTGCTTCCATAGCCTTTACTGATTTCCACCAATAGATGACTTCGCCCTTCAAGAAGTAAGTAGCATATGGCGTCTTTTGATCGTCTCCTAATTGTACCAACTCAAAAGCCCTTTCCATTTCCTTAATCCATGTGTTAGCTATTACTGGATTAGTGGTATCATGAAATACAGGTGGATTCACATTCTGAAATGCCTTGAAAGTGACAACTTGTCTAGGTGGTACTGGTGGTTCGGGTGGTTGGTGTGGTTCACGGTTATCTTGGTTTTCAATTCGTTGTTGAAGAGTTAGTTGTTGTTGAGCTATAGCATTGGTTTGCTATTGCAAAGTTTCCAGTAGTCGAAGAATATTTGGGTCTGTGGTAGATGTGGTTGTTGGGTTCTTCTTTTTGGGAGGCATGATCCTGAAATAAGAGTTATGTCAAAACAGATATGAATGATAAAATAATTTGAGGGTATCGCATGGCATTCTTATTTACATATGAGGTCAAGTTTCAAATTAAGCAGATATGGCGATGCGTAAAAGCGTAAAATAACAGTTGAGAGCAAATGGAATGATAGTGCATGATTATTGAAATTTAAAGGTCACGATACATCTGGATTAGGACAAAGTCTGATTCTAGGAACAACAGGCTTATTTAAAGGAAACAACTGGGAATTCTACGAAGTCTGATAGTACAACAACATGAAAAGGTAAATGGAAAGAACTAAGGCTCCACTCCATCAGAACGGGGCTTGGTAGTCTTCTCCTCTCGAAGCGTCTTCACAATGCTCTGGAGCTCATCTGCCACCATCTGGATGACATACTGGCTGGTGCGGTCCCGGTGCGCTGGCATCTCCTCAAGCTTAGTGCTGACGTACTGAACCAAGGTCTCAAGTCTCGCAGTCATCTGCTCCTTAGGCTTCCCTTCATAGTTTCGGCTGTCCGGATACACGTTCTTCAGTCGATCTATCGGTCGATCGTACTTGCCCTGAAGCATGTCAAACTCGCGCCTCAACTCAGCATACACGGAGAAAGCAATAGTGTCGTCCGACCTAGAGGGTGTCGAGGAATGCGCCCTTTGCTGAAAAACCAATAAGAGGAGTATTAATAATAAATTTACTTAACCTACTCTCTCGCATATTATCTATAACCTATACACATGTCCTATAACCTATTTGGGCTGTCCAGGGACTCTAAACCGTAGCTCTGATACCAAAAAACCTGTCACACCCCCAACTTAACCAACAAAATAAATAAAACTAATACAATATTTAAAAGAAAGTAAACATAACCAAATCCAAGATCTTACAGTTTAGGGTTTGGAACAGCCCAACACTACCATCTATTACAACTGATTTTAATATCGAGTCCTCACACAAAACTATCTCTTATTCTACCTGAGCTCGAACATACGCATCAGCGTCATAGTTCTTACGTGCTGTCTGCTTGAATCTAACCATAGCTGCTAGCTGTAATATCAGGGTAAAGCAAGGAGTGAGCCAAATGCTCAACAAGTGCTAAACAATATGATATAAACAGAAATCGAGATATATATTAAAGAATGATAATGTGAAGACATAACCAATAATAACAAGAGATAAAACTTTGGGTGATGGCATCATTTGCTTGTATCAAAACATTTTCAAAATCATATCATAATCAAAATCATTTTATGACGCTACGGATTACAGCCGGTGATCAGCCGCGGAGTAATCCCGAACCTCGCTGGGTTCTAAAACGTTAATGGGATCCCTAGGCAACTTTTAAGCCTACAATATAAGTGTGGAAAAGACTCGCGTCTCAGTCCAGATCCACTATTCAAAGAAAACATTTATCCCCCTTTGGGACTGAAAATCCACATTTTAATCATTTTAAAAACTTATGCCAATTTATAACAAATTCTCTTTAAACAATAATCATTTTTATCAAAGGATTATAGATCAACTTGAAACACTGGAAATACGATATTAAATCTCAGGGCCATGATCCACTAGACTTTACTCTATTAGGGTAACTGAAAGGTTTCCATATACAAAAACTTGGACAAGGAAATTTAGCAAGGCTATTGGAGATTATGAAGGGGTAATGCCAAACTAGGCTTAAAGTAATGGTTTTCCGACAAGGTACAAGTACTAGAACATCAAGAAGATAAGCTTCATGAATACTAAGGGTGTTAAGGTATGAAGAAATGATCTTTAGCTCAAGGTACATCAGGATTGTTAAACTTTAGGGTAATAAAGAGGGTTACCAATCAATTATGGATAACTTTGGTGAATATCTAGCTTTTAGGTATCAAGGTAAAGTTCTATAGGGGTTCAAGCATCAGAGGGTGAGATATCAGTACTTTAGGAATCATTAGCATGTTAATCAAGAGGATCAATCAAGTATTATAACAACTCTTTATGGCATTCCAATTACTTTGATATACTATCATGATAAGACTTTTGATCTACTTGCAATACGTACTTGAGGGTTCATGGCATTCCTATATAATTCAAAGATAGGCGTAAGAATCGCTTGGTTCAAGTATAACAAAATGACTCAGGATAATCGCATCAATATATATGAACTAATTGTTACACATTTGCAGTGAGTACAAAAGACAGGTTGAATCACTTGCCTTGAGAAAGGCTGGTCTGGTCTGGCTGGTAGGAGCAACTGGAAGCTTCACTCGACCTTTATGGCAAGTTTACCCTCGTCTCGAGATCCTACACAATTAATAATAACCTCATTATATTATATTCTCATCAACTCAACCTATTTACAACACAAATGGCACTTAGGCCTATATGCACGCAATTTATATTCACCTTATAGATATAATTGTACACATAGCCACATATACTCACATATCATTTTTTAATACCAAATAATACCACATACACCATAATACAACACTAGGCTTGGATGATCTCGACTCACAACTTAAGTCACTTGGTCGCTATACTTAGACAAAGTCTCCAAATTTCGGCTTTCTAACTCGATGTGCCTTTACTAAACTATCCAAAACCTATTGACCCTCACTTGGGCCTTTTATTCTACTGGCTTTATACTATCTTGCAACTATAGTGGTCAACCTAGATCTTACTCATAAGTGCTCTAAAACTATGTGATAAGTGGAAGTGCTCACTGGAGTAAATTTCATAATAACATCTATGGTTTTTTGAGTGCATTAGATACCCTTAAACTACAAGTTTATCTCCAAAACTTTTACACTAGACTCTTCTGACCATAAGGCATCTCCCAAACTTGATGTGGCTCAAGGGTCTAGCTTGGGCCTAAGCTCAAAGTCCATGGTTCCCCTATTTTTCTGGGCAGAAAACGCCCCGATTTGAATTAACTTGTGACACATGGTTCTAACTCATATTTTGTGAACTATGGCTGAAAAAACTTCTCTGACACTCCCTCTAACTAAGGCCCAACAGGGCCTAATGAGGACCTACCCATGACATGGTCAAAACTTCTTATTTCTAAGTTGCAACAAAACTGTCCCCTGCTGGACAGATTTTGTGATTTCACTTGTGCACCTAACCAAACGACTTATAAACCTCCAACCAACACCTAAACCTTTTATATACTCCTAATACTAGCTTCTGGTGGCTTGGGCCTCAAAGTGCACAACAATGACATGGTCAAAACTCACTCTAAACCTCAGGGTACTAAACTGATTTTCTGCAGAAACTAAGACTCTCCTTTCTCCAAGGTTTCTACTTGACAAACTCAACCATCAACAACCCAAATACCCAAATCATGACTTAACTATGGTGATCCACTGAACCAACTCCCTCACACTCAAAATAATCTTAGTGGAGATCATCCTTACCTAAGGTGCAACATAGCAAAACAAAGGAAATCACATTACACAATTTACAAGTCATTGAGTTTTTGAAAATAACAAGTTATGTATTTTTATAAAATATATATATACGAATTATTCCCACATATCAAGGAACGCTAATCAAGATTAATACCTTATCCCTACTGAAATTAAAGCTTACTAACAAAATCTTTCCAAATGATCAAAATCTTCCAACATTCCAAGAAAAATCTACATGCATGCATGACTTCGTGTTTTACTAACCAAAACAACATATTTTCTAAATATATTCTACCATGAAATTGACATGCAAGCCTAGAATAAGCTATATCTAGATGATCACTTAGCATGCAACGGGTTTCATCAAGTTTTCACTACAAAATTCATGCCATTACCACAAAACATACAAAAATTGAACAAGGCAACAAGACACCACTAAGAACCATTCATTCGGCTCCCTTATGGTCATGGCCGAATGAAATGGAAGGGAAATGACCATTAAAAACAAGAGCTTCACTCTCTTGACTTGGCATTTCACCATTCCATGTAGTTCCCTCAATAATACAACCTTAAATCCATGAGAATCAAGATTGTATTTTGAGTTCTAATTAAACTAAGACATGCAAGATTAAAACTTAAACTTTTCACTCTAAACTTTTTGAAATATATATGAACAACATGTAGGGAGTAAGATTACTTGAATATAAAATGAATGTTTGAGTGAAAGAATGAAGAAAAGAAGGGGATGGGGGGCCTCGGCTATGGAGATTGCCGAGAGGGAGGAGGTGCCGAGAGGAGAGGGAGAGAGAGTGAGGTGAGGGTGGAGTGTGGAGTGGGGTGAATGATCACAACACTTTGCATTTTGGTTTTTATGATTTTGATTGATTAAAATAAGTGAGTGGAAATGAGAATTGTCAAGAATAACCTTCCAACATACTTAGGTCATTTTGCATGCAAAGACAAAGAAGTAATTTGGCTAGTAAAATAAGAGTTAGTGGGGTTGGAATTGTCTTTTTAGCCCTTTAAGTTGAATATAAGAGAATTTGCATGCAAGGGTAACCATGTAATTTGATAATTAATAAGCAACTAATTTTCGAAGATTTATTTTTATATAATAAAATAAAAGTTCAAAAATTATAAAATTTATACCATAAAATAATTTAGATTTTTAGAGATTTTATAAAATCACTTTCAAAATTTGTGAACAAAATATCTTTTAAAAGAAAATTTCTCCAAGGCTTAGAATATTCCTTACAAATCAAAATAAAGGAAATAAATAAACTTTTGCTTTGAAAAAAAAATCATATACTACACATAAAAATTTTATAATGCAGAAATTCTCACTAACACAAACGTGCAATCATTGAATCATATTTACTTTCGGCTTTAATATTATACCTAAACCACAAATAATATTACACGAAAATGCCGGTCGTAACATTTCTCATTATATTTCCCATTATATAAGCAGTATGTATTCATAGAGAACAATAACTTTTTGTTATGTTGACTTCTTACTAATCATGGTTTCTTTCATGTATTGTCAATATTTTCGTACGAGTTAATATATTTTATATAAATAATAAAATATTGACTCTTATGAAATTTAATATGTACTCATAGAGAACAAAAAGCTCTCAAAGATGCTACAATAAGAAGGGAAAAGAAGTAGAAATTACTGCAAATTGTGATTTTGTGTTACGTTGATTGAAGGCAGGAATTTTTTAAGTCTATGGATCTAAAAAGCCATTAATGATTTAGCAAAAAAAACCATTAATAAAGAAGAGAACATATAAACTAGACGCAATGTTCATTCTGTTAGAAAATGGTGAAGTTCAAGATACTAATTAGGTGTGTTTTTGATGAAATTGTCAGAAACTAACAAGTGAAGATTGTTCCTTTTTATAATAATGTAAACTTTCATGTTTGGATCTATAACATTTTCTTAGTGTAATTCATGAAGAAATGAGATAAAAATTGCTTATTTGTATAAATATTGTTTTAGTTTTAGTTCACAAGTGAGTTGTAAATTCTCTTGACATACTTAGGGGACTTAAATGTAAGCTCAGGGCTTGTGAGGCTGATCAGGGGATCTGAGCATATGCTCAAGCTTGTGAGTCTGAAAATTAGGACTCCCTATAGTGCTCATGACTTATCTTAGGTCTTGAATTGTAATACACTATATCAAGCTCAGGGGAAACTGAATACTAAAACTAATTTCATGAATATTTATAAATAATCTTGTTGTATATATATTATATATTGATATCTAAATAAGAGTTATTATTATTACTTTATAATAATAATATTATTGATAAATATATGATATAGATCTACAAAAACATTATTTTTTCAAGAACATAGAAAAAGAAAACCACAGTCTCTCATCTCTCTCCCACTCTCTTATATATACATACAAGATACATAGATTTCTTGGTAAATTCAGGTGTTGGTCATTGTTGAGCTCTACCATATCTGTGAACGGATGGTCTCTGTGCTGGTTTATCCTATAAGTGATATTGTGGCAACCCATCACAGTGTAAGTAGGAAAATAATCTCTTCAAGAATAGTCAAGTTTTCTCGAGGGCTTGGCGACTAATCTGATTCTCGAATTTTGATAAAGCTTCTTATAGCTAAGTGATTTTCTCTTTTCTCATTTAAATATGGTTGTTAATTATTTATTTGTTTCGACCTTCGTGATTGTTTCATTATTTAATTTAATTTGCATGTTTTTGTTAATATTTCATATCTAAGTGTCTCATTGTTGTGCGTTTAGTTACTATTCCCAACAATCTTGAAGTGATTATTTTTTATATTATTAAATTGGCATGATGGTTAATGAAACTGATACTCGTAATGTTGTTGATGTGTTTTGTTTCTGGTGGTAGTGCTTCCACCATTGATTAGATTACGTACGGTTTCCCACAGCCAATTCATTCGTCGAGTATGCTTGATAAATTTAGTGGCGGAGCATCTTTTTCTCGCTGGCAGAAAAAGATGAAGCTCTAGTTAACGGTAAAGTTTCTATGGCCAGTTGTACAATATGATCCTCATGTTTTAGATCAAGAGAAGGTTGATTCTGCTAAGGTTTATGCTTTGGGGGCTGAAAAGGATGGGGTGGCTAGGGCAGCCATTTTGGCCGCTTTAGCGAACACCTTATTAGATGTTTATCCATCGGATGCCTACACTGTAAAAGTGTTATGGGAGAAGCTGGGCCAAACCCACAATGCTGATTATCAAGGTCTTGAGAAGTATTATGTGGTGAGGTTTCTTTATTTTTAAACTGGTGGATGGAAAATTTATGAATGAGCAAGTGCATGAGTTTAAGATGTTGGTTCATACTTTGGGTGAGTCCGGAATGGTCTTACCTGGAAAGTTTTGAGTTGTGTCAGTGATTGAAAAACTTTCTAAGTCTTGGGATGAGTTTGCACTCTCCCTGAAAAGATAGAAAGGAGATATCACATAGAAAAACTTGATGTTGGACATCTCTGTGCGGGAACAACACAAGTCCAAACAAAAACATGTGCCTTCTGAACTTGGGAGCTCGAAGGTTAATGTTATGGTTGTATGACAAAAAGGAAATTTGCCTCGAAGAAGGATAACAATGAAACTGATAAGAACAAGGCTAAGAAACCAAAGGAAAACAAACCATGTTGGTCTTGTGGACATGTTGGTCATTGGAGTAAGGATTGTCTTGTAAAGAAAGCTGACATGGTATCTCAAGAAAATAATGTGCGTTGACTTGGAACCACTGGTGGGCCTGTAGCTAACATGTTTATTGTTGAGGTTGTTTCCTCTGAAACCAATGACGAGTATGTTACTTACAACCTTGTACTACTTTCCACTTATCTGTCACATGAGTGGTTGATTGATACTGGAACTAATATGCACATTTTTGCTGATACTACTCTTTTTGTATCCTATCAAAGATACTTCAACTTTTGAGGTTTGATAGAGATGATGAGTATGCGAGTACCTTGTTTAATGAATTTTGCGCAAGCAATGGTATAGTTCATGTGTGACGCCCTCAATCTCGGGGTTAGGAATGAGGACCCATAACACTAATAAACTAATATAATAATAGCAGAATATAATAAACCCTGAAAGTAACAGGATCTAAATAGGATAAAGTATGAGACAAGATTACAACTACCAACCAGAATATAAATATTATAACCCAAAATATTAATAAATTCAAATTATTTGATTCTGACCTGGAATTGACAGATAACTCAAAAGTATCTGATTCAGCTAATACACTTCCCACCAACTTATTATCGCTTGCTCGCACAACATCTACTTGCTTTAGCATCTGGAATCCCACAACACGACAGGGACCTCCAGGAACGCTCTTGTGAGTGGTGCGCCTAAGTCTGGCCATCTTCTTGCTTAATTTCCATTGTTAGATCAAAGCAAATAAATGAGCAAAGAAGCTCAGCAAGTAACTATATAAATAGTTCTAAATAAGAACATTAACAACATTTGAGGAATTTTAACTCAAAGTAAAAACTAGGTGGAAGCACTCTATCAATTTCTAGAAAAGGGTTCCAAAGGAGGGTTTCAAAGATTTTAAGATTTAAGTTCGAATAACCAATGGTTCTCAAGTTCAATCGATAGGGTTCTCAAAGAAAGTTTCACACTTTGAGAGATATATCACCTTAAGCTATGAGCATCAATGTAAAAGTATTATGACAGGGTTCTCAAACAAGATTCTTAAGACTTTAAAGATGATTCAATTTTACTATTCAACTTTAAATTAAAAGAAGAGCATAACGCTTGTTGGAACATTTATAAACATTTACTTTCATTATTAACAATAAAGAACCCTTAATTGAAATATCCATCTTTTAACTATAATACGGGTGATCAGCCCGTACTGAACTCCATCCTATCATTAAGGTACCTATGGCATTATTTTAGCCTTATATTGGATTAGCCCCGCTAGTCTCTTACATGACTGGACTAGTCCCACTAGCCTCTTAAGTCTTTATCCAATCCTTCAGGAATTCATTTGGAAAACCTTTATGTTGGAATAAAAGGAAGTTTGGCTAAATTCATTTTTAACATTACCAATATATGAAATTGTTTGGACTCAATCAAGTCGAAAGTCATTCTTAAGTTCAATTCAAGAATTCAAGGAAAGTGAACAAATCGAAAGTAAACAGGGATCGTAAGTTAAGGATATTGATCAAATATTAAACAGGGTATACCAAGGCCGTAATTAGGATAGTTCCAAAGAACGATGCATAAACAAGGCACAAGGGATTATCAAAGGAATCTAGGTTAACAAGATATATGAAAGGTTCATTAAGATTCTTTTAGAGTCAAAGGATCATAAGTTAACCAAATACGAGAATAGGGTATAAGTATTTGGAGCAAGGGGTTACTATTAGGGTTTATCACAAGGATCCATATTGAGTTTATCACAAGGATCAATAATAGGGTTATCACAAGGATCAATAACAAGTTTTACGAAGATTCTTTACTCTATCAGTGCATGGCATCAACAATAACCTCTCTATATTTAATTCATAATAGAATAAAGAGTTACTTGCCTTAAAAAGCTTTCCTGTGTTTACGGAACCTGAGCTACTTCCACCTAAGACTTCTTTCCCTTTTTTAGCCTGAATGCCTCCGCTTTCCAAATCTACAATACAACACATAACCCTAAGTAGAAAATCGATCGATTCTCGACATTTCTCAAAATGTCTAACTTCTACCACAATAGCAATAAACATTCATAACATGTAGCACATAATAAGATATAACTTTATACTTTTTATATCACCGACTATCTCGATACTTGTTTTTCAAGACTGTCCTGTACTATAACAAGACTAAGTCACAATAACAACCCTAAGAATTAGTTGTATGATAATGTAATTTTTTTATTTTGTATTGTATTACTTGAGTCTGTAAAAATGTCCAAGATCAGACTGGAGTAATTTTTTGTAAACAGTCTCAAGCCTAAGAATAAACTCTGATAGAAGATTAAGAAGATCATGCCTCAGAGAAATTGTGAAGAAGCTTCGAGTTGAATAAATCTATTTTATGAAAAATGTTCTAAGTCAAGATATCTACAAGTCACAGATCAAGTCATATAGAGATGTCATTCGAGAACTCCAGAATGACTTATCGAGAAGTCCAAAACATCTTATAGAGAAGTCTCAGAGATATCGACAAGCCAAATGATGACATGAAGATTGGAGATATCGATAAGTCAATTTTCTCATTAGATATCTCAGAGATATCAACAAGTCAAAATGCTTATAGAGATCTCAGAGATATCGACAAGTCATTTCTGCATTAGAGAACTCAGAGATATCGAAAAGTCAAAATGAAGATGTGAAAATTAGAGATATCGACAAGTCAATTTTCTCATTAGAGATCTCAGAGATATCGACAAGTCAAAATGCCTATAGAGATCTCAGAGATATCGACAAGTCATTTCTATATGCAGAATTTTGGAGATCTCGACAAGCCAAGTTCTCTAATAGAGAACTCAGAGACCTCGACAAGTCAAAACACTTGTAGAGAACTAAGAGATCTCGATAAGTCATTATACTTATCGAGATGACACTTCTCTATAGAACAAACAAGAGATCTCGATATGAACATCAAGTACAAAATGCAGATAAGTTAAATATTCAAGATTATCAATCAACAAACGATCTAATCGGTTAGATTGAAAAGTCTACAAAAGCAGGCTAAAGAGTGCAAGATCAAAGGCCGAGATTAACTGACAAAGGAAAGTCACAGACATACATGATTTACAAAGATACACTAAGCCAGAAATGGAAAGCTTTAGAGATAACTTAAATTAGGGTTTAGTACATCCTATTGCATGTTGTGTAAACCCGTGTTTGCTAATCTATAAATTATGGTCCTTTGCATTTAAAAAGTATTAAAAAGATCTAGTTATTCTTGTAACTCTCTCAAGGAAGAAGCTGCGTTCTTTACTTACAAAGAACCCAGGATTTGTAGCAAGATACTAGCTTAATTTTAATATAAAATTAAGTGAGGTTTGAAATATTATGTGCACTGTTTTATTTCAGCTAACATAATATTACAACATTTCTAATCTGCTTTGTTAACCAAGTAACAAACATTCAAAAAGTCTTAAAAATATCCAAAACACATTCACCCCCCTGTGTTGTATTCATTACCTAACAAGTGGTATTAGAGCAAAATCTGAAAGCAAACAGATTCAAGATCTTGGAAAAATGAATACAGAGAAGATAAAGAGTATAAAGATACCAGCCTTTGATAAAACTAACTACACATTATGGAAGAAAAAGATGATGCTGTTTCTAAGGATGGCCAACCCCTTGTACATCCAGATTTTGAAGAATGGACCTTTTATTCCTATGGAAAGGATTTAAGAGTCTATAGAAGGAGACATGGTAATCCCAGCTTACTATGGTCCTAAAGATCCTTCAAAATACACAAACATTGAGAAGGAAAAAGATTCTCTTGACAGTGGTCTGCAATTAATTCTGATAGAGTCATTTGACAATGTCATGTATAATAACATTGTCAACTGTGACACAGCCAAATAGATCTGGGAGAAAATAGAGATTATGTGTGAAGGTATAGAGGAAGTTAGATCCAACCAAAAGAGAATACTAGTGTCTCGATATGAGGGTTGCATGGCTAAACCTCAAGAAAGTATAATCGATGTCTTTGAAAGATTCAACAAGCTGATTAATGACTTGCAGCTTCATGACAAATACTATGAAGCTGAGGAAGTTAACTTGAAGTTTTTGCTCACCCTTCCTGGCCATCTAGAACAGAAGATTTCAGCTATAAGAGAAGGGAGAGACTTGAGCAGAATGACACTGGAGGTTTTGTATGACATTCTAAAAACCTATGAACTGAAAATGATCCAAAGAAAATATTTAAGTGCTGGTCAAGGGCATATTTTTGATGGATCAAGTGCACTAGTTGTTAATGAGAGCCAGTCATCTGATGAGCTAGAAATCCAGACTCCAATTGTTTCAAGTAATGAGCAAAAGAACAAGGAACCACATAAGTAAGTTATTCTTGAACTTAAAGAGGATGAATTCTACACCTTGGATGAATTGGATGAGTTAGATCAGTCCATGGCATATTTAGTAAGGAAATTCTCTAACATTAGAGTAAATAAGCCAAAGTTCTTCAAAAACAAGGGACAGACATCCAACAAGGACAACAGCTGGAAGGAAAAGGCACAGTATAACTCTGGGAGCAAAAATGGCTACAAAACAAGATATATTGACAGATCAAAGATCAGGTGCTTCAATTATGATGAATTGGGCCATTTTGCTACAGAATGCAGGAAGCCTAAGAAGGTGAAAAAGGACAAGGTCTATCTTGAATTGGAGGCAAAGTATGAGGCTCTTCCAAGAAAGCATTAGGGTAAAGCTTATATTGCAGAAGGAAATAGTTGGGATGATTCAGATAATGATGATGAGGAGGAAGTAGGAAACTATGCACTCATGACCTTGGAGCAAGGAGAGTCATCCTCATCAAAAACATAGGCACCAACTCTTACCACTATTTATTTAAATGAAAGTCAATATAAGGAGACTGTTGAAAATATGAGCATAGAAATGTTCCATATCCATACTAGCATGGTAGCATCTACTGAGGAGGTCAGTAGATTATAAAAAGCTAATGAGAAGCTTGAGAGTGAGAAACAAAATTTTGAGCTACTGCTTGTGGAGCTTGAGACCGTCAAGCAAGAGAATGAATATCTAAAGAACAAGCTGAAGTGTGCTAGTGAAATAGAAGCTGTGTTAAGAGAAAAGATAGAAAAGAATGAGGTGAAACTGTAGTCATTCAAGAAAGCATCTCAGCTAGTTGGTCAGTACATGAGAAGAACAAGCCATGTGCAAACATAGCTATTGGCTTGGATTATGATGCATTGAACATCAACAAAAAGGTTGAAGGTGACAGAGGCAAAACAATTATAAATAAAGATGTCCCAGTTATGCTGAGAAAAGTGGATGCACATTTGTTCAAGGCATGTGAAGCAAATTTTAGTAAAGTTGAGTTGGTGATAAAGCAAGAGCTTGCTGATGAGGATAATGAGAAGAAATGCACAGAAACAACTCCAACTCCTAAAGCTGAGAAGAAGCCCATGGTGAACCAAACTCCTAAGAAATCAATCAAGGAAGTTAATACTGAGAATGCAGGAAAGAAGAAGAAAACAGAAGTGGGAAGGTTGGAATAAACAAAAGCAATAACTTTGCATTTGTTGCAGATGCTCCCAGGAAACAGTGTCAAAAATGTGGCTCTGTTAATCATCTAACTCACCTTTGCAAAAAGGTTGTTTGCAATCCAGAAATGGGAGCATGCAAGTATAATGAAGCAAAGGCTAATGATCCCTACTCATTCTGTGACAAGTTTGATTGTATACCATGCAACATGAAAGTAATGACAAGTTGCCACAAGCTGAGAATAGATCTTAAGGAAGTCAATATTGAGACCTCATCTAAAAAGGAAAATGCACATCAATCAATGAATTATATTCTTTCTGAATCATCAAATTCCACTTCTACCAAATCTGTTAACAAGAAGAAAGAATCCAATACTGCTTGGGTTGCTAGACACACTTAATCATCATTGTGTGAAGGGAAAAGTAAAGAAGGTCGTATGGATCATAGACAGTGGATGCTCAAGACATATGACAGGTGATATGGCTCTGCTATCACAATTTGAGGAGATGGTTGGCCCATTAGTGACTTTTGGAGATAACAACAAAGGTTTCACAATGGGATATGGTAAGATAATTTCAGTAAATGTTGTCATTGGAGATTTGGCACTGGTAGTTGGTCTGGAGGTGAATCTCCTAATGTCATCCAATTTACAGATAGATGATTCAATGTTTTATTTGATAAAGGAGAATGCCTAATTATCAGCAAAAAGACTGGTGAAACTTCTTTGAAAGGAGCAAGAAAAGGAAGCTTATTTGTTATAGACCTGGACTCAACAAATGAGGATGGAATTTATTGCTTCTACAACAAGGCATCTGAAGAACAAAGCAAGTTGTGTCATAAAATCTCTATCATCTGAATTACAAGGCAATGAAAACCTTAGTTAAAAATGAGTTAGTGAGAGACATGCCAAATATAGAGTTTGCTCAGAATGAGGTCTGTGAGGCTTGTCAAAAAGGAAAAACGAAAAAAACAAGTCACAAGAGTGAAACTGTGAATTCCATTAGTGCACCTTTGCAACTTATTCACATGGACTTATTTGAACCAGTTAATGTTTTATCAATTTTAACAAAGAAATATGCACTTGTGATGGTGGATGACTACTCAAGATACACATAAGTAGAATTTATACATTCTAAAGATGAAACTCCACACATCATAATTGAACATATCAAGAAGATTGAGAAGCAGGCTGAAGATCAGAATTATGTGAAAAGATTGAGAAGTGACAATGGCACAAAATTCAAAAATGTAACTTTAATTGAATTCTGCAAAGATAAGGGCATTGTTCAAGAATTTTCAGCTGCTAGAACACCTCAGCAAAACGGGGTAGTTGAGAGAAAGAATAGAACAGTAGTAGAAGCTGCTAGAACAGTGCTGCAGGATGCTAAATTTCCAAGAAGTTTTTGGGAAGAAGCTGTGAACATTGCATGCTATACTCAAAACAGATATCTCATTAACAAGAATCTTGGCAAATCACCCTACTCAATCTTGTCTAAAAGGTAGCCTACTGTGAAACATCTTCATATCTTTAGAAGCAAGTGTTATGTTCTAAAAGACAACTCTGAATATGTGGGAAAATTTGATTCTAAGGTTTTTGAAGCAATTTTTCTGGGATATTCATTGGAGAGAATTGCCTACAAAGTCTATGTGCTTGAACAAAAGAAAATTTTGGAAAGTACAGATGTGACCTTTGATGATGACAAGTGTCCAGGCTTGGAATGCCTTGATGAAAATGAAGCTGAGGCCCTTAAATTTGAAAATCTCAATATTGATTGTGATTCTGAAGATGAAGGTAAAGTCAACACAAGAAACAAAATGGAAGAAGAGTCAACAGATCAAGTGAATCATGAAAATGGAAGCTCATCTCAAACACCTTAATTTGATAGCACAATCTCAGGGGGAGAAAGAGGAGAAAGTTCTGCAAGTCATGTCAATGATGAAGAAGATACAGAAAATCCAAGTCAACAAACTAAAGCAAGAAAATAGGATAGGAGTCACACAAGAGAAGAAATAATTGGTGATCCAAATGCTGGAGTGAGGACTAGAAGTGAAACTGCTAATGAATGTTTGCATGCATGCTTTCTTTCATAAATTGAGCCTAAGAAAACTGAAGAAGCTCTACTTGATCCTGATTGGATATCTACTATGCAAGAGGAGATAAATTAGTTTGAAAGAAACAAAGTTTGAGAGTTGGCTCCTGCACCAAAGAACATAAGTGTTATTGGAATAAAATGGGTGTTCAGAAACAAAATGGATGAGAATGGAATTGTCACCAGAAATAAAGTAAGGTTGGTTGCAAAAGGCTACTCACAAGAGGAAGGGATTGATTATGATAAAAATTTTGCTCTAGTTTCAAGACTTGAAGCAATAAGGATCTTTCTTGCATTTGCTGCACACTCAAATTTCAAGGTGTATCAAATGGATGTAACGAGTGCATTCCTTAATGGCGAGTTGGAAGAAGAAGTTTATGTGCAACAGCCACCTGGCTTTGAAGATCTAGAATTTTCAAACTTTGTGTACAAACTACTCAAGGCTCTATATGGATTAAAGAAAGCACCTAGAGCATGGTATGAAACACTGTTAAAGTTTTTGCTTAAACATGGATTCACTGGAGGAACCATTGATAAGACTCTCTTCTACAAGCAATATGGTGGTGATATGATCCTAGTTCAGATCTATGTGGATGATATCATTTTTGGCTCTACTAAGGAAAAGCTATGTCAAATATTCTCAAAACTCATGCAAAATGAATAAGAAATGAGTAAGATGGGAGAATTAAGTTACTTTCTTGGACTTTAAGTTAGTCAAAAAGTGATGGAATCTTCATCAGCCAAACCAAGTAGTTAAAGATCTATTGAAGAAGTTTGGTATGGTTGATTGTTTACCTGCATCTACACCTATGTCTACAGCTACTAAGTTGGATGAAGTTAAGAAAGGAAAAAGTGTAGACATTTCAGGTTATAGAGGGATGATTGGATCTTTGCTATATTTGACTGCTAGTAGACTTGACATTATGTTTGTAACATGTCCGTGTGCAAGATTTCAAGCCAATCCAAAAGAATCACATTTGATGGCTGTGAAAAGAATTTTCAAATGCTTGAAGGGAACTCCAAACGTGGGATTATGGTATCCTAAGGGAACAAGATTTGAACCTGTTGGATACACAGATGCAGATTTTGGTGGATGCAGGGTTGACAGAAAGAGTACTAGTGGAAGCTGTCAGTTTCTTGGACAAGGACTTGTGTCCTGGTATAGCAAGAAATAATAATCTTTGTTAACTTCCACAACTGAAGCTGAATATATAACTGCTGAAAGTTGATGTGCTCAAGTGCTTTGGATTAGAAATCAGCTAATGGATTATAGCCTAGTGTTAAACAAAATTCCAATTATGTGTGACAATACTAATGTTATATCTATTGTGGCTAATCCAGTTAATCATTCTAGAATAAAGCACATTGAATTAAGGTGCCATTTTATTAGAGAAAATGCTGCAAATGGTACCATTGAGCTCATTTTTGTTCCAACAGAAAAATAGTTAGCTGACATTTTTACTAAACCTTTAGATGAAGTAACTTTCACTAGACTTGTAGGTGAAATTTGAATGCTAAATTATTTATCCTAAAGGCAAGAACTCATCTAATTTTTGCAGCAGATTGATTTCTAATAAATCAAAATTAATTTTGATTCAATTAGAAATTAACTGAAATATGAGTTATAAATATTTCAGAATTCTCTATATTTTTATTTTTCAAAATTCAAAACTTAGCTTGGAATTTTTTAATTTTGAGAAAATTGTCTAAATGTTGATTTACATTTTCAATGTGTAAAATTAGCGCAAGGCAGAATAAAAAAGATCGAGAGTATATAGAGAACTGAGTTCTCGATAAGTCTAATTGACTTCTTGACAAGTCATTTTGAGACTTCTCGAGTGAGTTCTTGATAAGTCATTTATCTGACTTCTCGAAGGACTTCTTGGAAAGCTTTAATATGACTTCTCGATAAGTCATTGTAGAGATCTCGATAAGTGATAATTCAAAGAGTTCTCTACAAGTATAAACTTTAGACTTACCAATAACTCAAAACTGAAATAATTTAACTTAATAAATTATTTTGGTAAGATACTTTTAATAAAATTCATTCTGATTTTATTTTGATATTTTCAAATAAAAATTGGAAACAAATCAGTCCATTTAGGACAAACTGGGTATTTATTTGACATCTGGACAAGTCATTTTCTAGTTCTCGATAAGAGTCAGGAAAATGACATATCGATATAAATCTATTCTCAATATGACTTCTCGATATGCAAATCCCAAACATCTATTTTTAGTTCTCGATAAGTCATTGACCTTTTACTATAAATACCCATACATCTCGACATACACCTCTTTACTCCTTCGAGATCTCTAAGTGACTTAATTTTTCCAAATCCAAACCGTTTTCTCTCATTTCAAGCTCTTTCTCTCTAATTTTTCTTACCCACTCAAATTCAAACCATTTCAATGACATCAAACACAGTTACACCTTTCATCCCAAAGGAAGGCACCAACTATCTTGCTTTTACCGATGCAAATCAAGCTCCTGACAGTTTCAAGAGCTTTGTAAAGTTTCTTTCTGAAACTTACTTTGCAGGTGCTCCAATAGCAAATCCAGTACTACACTTGGATGTTTTAAGGGATTTTTGGAACACGGTTGTGGTGAGGACTGTAGAGCATGAAAATCAGGCTGTATCTATTGTAATAACCCCAAAATTTTGAACTTTTTTGTAACCCTTATGAATAGTGTTTTTGCTGATATTGCTGAATAAGAAAACTTTTCATGCCACACTATGTAAGGGTTCTTTTATTGTTATTCTGAGATCGTATTAGTACTCTATATGATAAATAAGTGTATGTAAAGATCGTCAGAATCCAAATTCGAACACTTTGATTTTTCCCGGAAATCCACCAGATACCGAAAGAATTGAGTATAAGATAACAGGATAAAAATGATTTAAATTCAAGGATTATAAGAGAGGATCATAAAATGAATATAATGTATTGAGAAAGGATAAGGAAACCCAAGTAATAAGATCCCGGGTATGATCCCTCAAACGATAAATAAAAACGAAAGTTAAGCGAACCGTATAACAGATCAGCGGTCATTAGCCAAGTAATTAGAAGCTAATCAAAGAGGTTAGTGAGGATGATGTCATCAAACCAATAAGAAGAGGACAAGTGTGGGAGGATGACATAACAAGGTGACATAAGCATGACAAAAAGGAAGGGTGTTGTTGGTTGATTCTTGGCCATGCAAAAGTTACCATGGTTAAAAGTAATAAATCAAAACAAAACAATATCAACCAAGCCAAAACAATTCATTTCACCAAAACACAAAGTTGACTTCTCTTTTCTTCAAAGAAAGCTCTCGGCCTCTTTTCCATTTCAAGAAGAAAAAAAACCAAAATCTAAGATCCAAGCCTTGTTAATTAGTGAGGTAATTATCTAATACTCCTTATGCATAGATATAGCTATGCTATAAGTTTGAGCTTCTAATTCATTCACAATCTCTTCCTAAAAATCATGGAAGAAGAGGGTGAATAGTGTTTTTCAAGAACTTAAATTTTTGTTCTTGAGTTTTTGTTAGATTAAGCTTGGATAAGGACTTTTAAGGGTGATTCCAAGCTAATTACTTGATTCTCCACTCTCCAAGGAAGGTATAACCCCTCCAAACCCTAACTTTACTTTGAGTATTAGGTTTAGTTTTGTTTTTATGATTCATGAGAAGCATGATTCTTGTAGACTTAGAGTGTGGTTGGTTTTGTAATGAGTTGGAGTTGTAATTCTTGGATTATTGATTAATGAACTTAAGTATAGTTTTAATTCATGTTTGAGAATAATATAAATTGGAGAACTTGAGGTGTTGGGGCTGTTGTAGTATGATATGGATGGATTTTGGTTGTATGAATGAATTGTGGTTGATTGGTGGTTGGTTTGGAGTAGATTAAAAATTGGTAATCGCGTAAACAGAGCCGTCGTAATGTCCGATTTACTTTAGACTCTTTTTGCTCTTAACATCAGGACCCGAGAACTCCCTGTTAGATTTTGACCATTGCTATTATTAGATAGTTCATGTTATGAGCTTCGTTTTGATATGTGGTTTGTTTGAATCCAAAGTACGATTTAGGAGAAACGACCGTTTTAAGTAACGGCGTTTCGTGAACGAACCATTACCCCTCGCCTTACTTTGAAACATAGGTTAAAGACCTTAAAGGACTAATTGGAGTATGAATCATTTATGTAAAGTGTATTAGGCAGTTGGTAAGGCACTCGCGAAAGAATCGCCTTAAAACCCTTAATGGTTAATTTATTAAAAATGGTGGAGCCGAGGGTACTCGAGCGACTTAAGGGAATCGTTGAGCGCAAAGCGAGTGTTAGAGTCTAATTGGTTAAAGTATAGATTCATAAGCAACTTTGGTTTAATTCCAACTTATATGTTGTTTATAGGTTACCGGACTCGTCCCAAGCCATTTGTCACCCCCAGTCGCTCAGGCAAGTTTTCTACCCGTTATACTGTTGTTGTGATGTATACATATGTATATGCATTATCTTGTGATAGATGCATGATGGTTAATTAGCAAATTCTTGCGATATATTGGAGCATGTGATATGGTATATATGCATGCCTGTTTCGTAATCTTGATACATATATCTGTTGATTCAGTTGCATAATACCTATGCTAGAGATAAGTAGTAGTTGCGTATACCCTTAGTATAGGGGACCCAAAGGTGAACATTTTCTAAAACCGGGAGTCGATGTTCCCGAGTATAATATATATATTTATATATATATTGATATAGTTTTCAAAACTATTAATCGAATAAGGTTTATTCGATAAATTTATTTTATTTAATGAATATTATTTTGAATATTCATTCGAGGACTTATGACTCCGCTTACTTTATTTAATGAATATTATTTTGAATATTCATTCGAGGACTTAAGACTCCGTTTATTTTATTTAATGAATATTATTTTGAATATCCATTTGAGGACTTATGACTCCGCTTATTTATTAAATAATATTCTTTATTTTATTAAAGAATAATGTTTCGATAATCAAACTTATTTTCGATTATTCAAATAAAGATCGTACTTTCGTATAAGTATATCTTTGGTTATTTCTTATTCATTTCAAGTATGAGTTTTAAAACTTTTACTTCAATTATTTTTATAAGGATTATCCCTATGGGAATATTATTTAAATAATAATATTCAGATATTTTCTAATATATTGGGACTGATTTATTTTATTAAATCAACATTACTCCAAACATTCTTAAAAATGTTTTCGAGTCTTCAAAATGATTTTAAAAGTTAGAGCGGATCCCAAAACTCTTTTTCAAATTTAAGCTCTTCCTTTCAAAGGGGACTAGAATACTCGCTCAAAAATCTATGGGATCCGACTCTATGGTGTATTTTATATTCGCAACGTGGTTGTTGTTTTGAGACAACAATTTGATTACTTGCCCAATATTCGGGAAGTAAGTCCATCTGATTGAGTCGGCATAAACGACAGGCCGGGGTATGGTCTATGAAGGTGTAAGAGGCCGGGTGACAGTCCATCCACGCGTGAGTGGCCGGGTAACGGTCTAGCGCGAGGTCCGAATGCGGCCAGGGTGATGACCGGCGAGGAATTCATCCATCTACAGTAGAAAAGGTTACTTATTGGTATCTTTGCCTGATCAGCAAAATATCGGGTTTATGCCACAATTCTTTTCCTTTCCAAAAATTTATTGGATGTTACAAACTCTGTTCATACTTTACATGACAGAGATTTTCAGGAAATGTATAAGAGATATATATGTGGATATATATATCGGGACTTAATGAAGTATCTCATAACTTCATTTCATTCAATAATATTTCAAATATTTAATCTATTCAAATCTTATCTTGTAGTCTCATCTATGTGATGAACTGTCGAAAACTCATTATACTCTGAACAGTGGTAGTTCAAGTAGTTTTATAAATGATATAAGTATAGTGAAGTATTTGGTAACTTCATCCCTTGTTTTTGCTTATATCCAGTAAGTAATTATCTTACACTTGATAAAGGATTTTAGTAAGTTATCCATTTAGATACTTACATTATTGTTTACACTATATATTATCTTGCGAGCTGTAATGCTCACTCTTGCTATATTTCTTCATCACACAACAACAGTTAGGAAAGATGGCCAGACTCAAGCAGACCCAGCGCAAGAGCGTGGGAAGCGCCCCGCGCCTTCCCGTTGAGATCATAGCTGCTATAGCTGCAGAGGTAGATCTATCTGTAGATCAGACCTTCTACTTTTGGGAATCAATTATGTATAATTATAACTTGTGGCAGATAATGGCAATTAATTGTAAACTTATCAAGTAATCATTTTGGGTTGTAATAACTTTTAAATTGTGGATTCAAGGACTTGTACTTATTTCAATTTCATCTCTGAGACTATAACGGGTTGTGGTGTGTGTTAGTGTGGGGTCACAGCATGAGGTTATTTATTATTAATTAAGTTAAGTGATATTGTGGAAAGAAAGATCGTGACGACCCGGATCCCCGACCCCGGATCTGGGGGTGTTACATCTATTATGGTTAACTGCTCTATTAGAGGCCAACATGTGGAATTTTTCTAGAATATGATGTCAATATAGCTTTGGGAATCCCAACTGACAATTTTGTGGAGGTTCCAACACAGGATGAGCTAGTTGAGTTCATGGACTTCATCAACTACAGTGAAAGAATCAACCTAGCTAGCCTGAACAAGAAGTACCTAAGAAGGGAATGGTCCTTTTTGTTTGATTCTATTGGGAAGGCATTCACCTGTAGGAAGACAAAATATGATAACATTTCAAGTGTTGTTCAAAAGCTGGTATTTTCTATGGCTCACAACAGACAGCTCAATGTTGGACATCTGATAATGGAGGAGCTCAGCACCAGGCTCATAATGCCTTTGACTTCAAGAGGTAAGGAAATTTTTCTTCCTAGATTCATAATGTCTGCTTTAAATTATAAAGTGCATGATATTCACATGATAAATGATATAGATAGAACATAAATAGGCAACTATAAGCAAGTGTTCAAAGTTCTATTTGGTTCACTTACTACTAAAAGTAAGTTACCTGAAAGTCTTAAAATGACTTCATCTATGATGGAGAGATTCAGGACTTATCCTTACCCTATACCTGACATGAGGTCTAACATTGAATCTAGTGCAGTAATGGCTCATATCCCTGTGGAAGTACAAATACGGGAACACCAACAGGGGCCTTCCCACACTGAAACCCCTTCTTCTTTACCTATAGCATCTAGGAAACCAACCACTTCATCCTCTCAAAAGGGTGAAGTGAGTAAAAAGAAGAGAAAGCATGCACCATTAACTATAATAAATAAGAGAGGTGAAGATCAAACGGAACCAAAGTCAATCTTGGTCAAGAAACTAAAGAAGGAAAAACAAACTGAGTTGACCACTCAAGCCACCTATGCATCCTCCCAAAAGGATGTAGTTGAAAAAGAGAGACTAAAACAGATTCTAGGGGCATCCTCTCAATAGGGTTTTTCTATTGAAAAGAGCAATCTCTATAATGCATCATGTAAAGAGTCTGCACCAACACTTGAACAAATTCAAGTGTATGAAAGAAGAAATAAGGATGGCACACACAAAGAGAGCACATCTTTTGAAGATCCCTCATTTATTCAGGGGGAGCTGCCAACACTTAATTCTTACATTCAAAATCTAGTCTCTCAAATTTCTTCTTCATTTAATCAAACACTTGAATCTGATTCTCAAGTGTTTCCAACTTCATGTGACATGGTTCAAGAAATTGTGCTCATAACCCAGGACCCAAATTTAGTTGGTGAGAGGCTACATGATGGGGTAGAACTTGATGACACCAACAAAACACAGGGGTTTCATCAGTTTTTACTGAAGACCCTGTGGTAGTTTCAAATGCACCTTTATGTGCAAATCAACCTTCACATGTTATAAGGTTTAAGGGTAGTAATCCTAAGGGAGAGCTATCTAAATCCTCTCCAATTCAATTGGAGGTTCCTCTTGAAGGATCAAATCCCCTCAAAACCCTAGCTGAAATTGCACTCACAATTGAAGCTAGGAGTTCAATTTCCAATGATCCTGCTATGGGGGAGGCTAGTACATCACATTAAAGTAACAGTACTTTAAAAGAAGTACAAGGGTTTGAGGCTAGAGTACATGACAGTAACCTAGTCAACTCCCCTCCAATTCCAATGGAGGTTCCCACCACAAGTGGAGAACAACAACTTGTCATAACCACAGTTCAACCTGTGAGTCAAACTGTGACATTTGTCACAGGTAGTTCTATTGAATCTCTACCTTCACTTCAAACCCAACAGATCAACCATCCACCTCTAACCCTTCTCAAGTACAACCTCATTTGATCTCACAATGGCTACAGGAGATAGAAGCTCAACCCACAACTATCAATGATCTTTTAGTTGATCAATTATCTGGACTTGCTCAAATCTCACAACAGCTTCTTACCTCATACATGTCTAACCAAGATTACCAAGCTATCATGCTTTCCTATCAGACAGAGGTTCAAGAACATCATGCCAAAATTGTAAATGAAGATGAACAAGATGGCAATTGTGATGTCTGGCTGGACAAAGACTTTAGTCTAGAGATGGATGCAGTACTAGCAAGGTTCAGGGAGGATTACTTGACCATTCTTGGTAGCAATGCCAAATCTCTAACTCCACAAAAAGTCTATGATGCAGTCACTGAGGTCTACAAAGCTCAATTTAACGCTTTTCACCTCTTTGGTAAAGCTCTTAAACTGCAATTGACTAATCATCAAGACAGAACAAGGAAACTGGTCAAGGACAAGCTAGATGAGATCATTCCTTCTCAGGTGGAATTCAAGAAAAAAATTTCTAGATTTACTGATCAAATGGTCAAGTTTGATTTATCATTTGTAGATAAGAGCATCAAGAATCTCAGGGAGTCATTTATAGCTCTTCATGAAGTTTTCCAGCAGCAAATCAATAATACTAATGACATCAGGGTCAAACTGGATCAACTCCATCAGGATAGATATGAGCCATCTTCTCTTTTGATGGAAAGAATCAAGGAAGCTGTGCAAGCTACATTTGGAACTTCTCTATCTTTAAGCTCTCAACAACCATATCAACATCCACCAACTTGCAAATTCAAGCTCTCCAAACTCAAGTCTCCACTTTGTAGTATGCCAATGAGTCATTAACAACTTAAGTATCACAATTCACAACTATGGTCCAAAGTCAACAGGCTAATATTCAAACCTTGGTGGACTCCCATAAACATCTACAAATGCATAATTCAGTCTTATTGGAAGCCATCATGGGAGCACTCAACATTACTTTGCATGCACTTCCAGAAGCTGTTAGGTCTGAAATCCCTACACCTCACTTCTTTCCCGCTAACAAGACTAAGGGGGAGATTGAGGCTAGGTTATTAAGATCATCATAACCTTCCCAAGCATGTGTTCAAGCTGTTCAAAACGGCAAAGCCAAAGAATTTGATGTTTTAATGGAGAGGTTCATAAAAGCAGCTGAGGGACCTAGTTTAAGTAGAGAATTTGATGAATTGCTAAAGGCTCTCAGGGCTTCTATCAACAACAACTTTTTCACATACAAAAAGACCTTGGACAAAATAGTAAACTTTCTAAGGGTGATCATGGTAACTCTAGATGGATTTCAAGAAAGAAGAATAGTTTTCAACATTAATGACTCTGGGGTAGACAGGTGTATACATATGTGCCCTAACTATCTCATAACTAGATAGGCATTTGAATTGGATATTCTGATCAATAAATTTAACAGAGTGATTCAAGAAGGCACTCTCTTGCTAAATGACTTGAAAAAGGCTCAAGTAGCTGCTTTTCCAGAAGCATATCTACAACTAAGCAGGGGAGTGGCATACATCTGTCCAACCACCAAACATTGCAAACATTTCCAAATTCCAAAGAAATGTGTATTGGAAAACAAAAAGCTGATAATGACTTTGGAGAAAAACTTGAAGACAAAGCAATATAAGACTATTGAAGATGAAGAAATGATCAAGTTGCTGGGGAGATATTTGAAAAATGTTGAAACCAATTTGCCCAAAACTCAAATCAATACTAATGGTGACTTGGATGATGATGAGCAGAAGAAAGATGATCAAAAACCTTCTATCTCAAATCCAAGTCAATCCTCTAAGGCAACTGGCAGCAAAGAAGATGACAAGAAAAGAGATGCTAAGAAGAAGGGAAATGATGAGAAGAAGGGTGATGAAAGGAGAAGAAAGAAGAAGAAAGATGGTTCACGAGCAAAGAAAAATGTCCAGTCAGTTCAAATCCAACATGCTTAAGCCATTAAACCTACAAGCTTAAACAATCAACTATCTTTAACCACTAAGCCCAAGTTTTTGTACAAGCCAACTGCAAACATCCTACTCAAAATACCAATCACATCTAGCCAATCCACCTTGAAGAAAATCATAAACCTACCTTCATTCAAGCCACCAATCAAAACTCATTACAAGACTGTTGGGAGAAAACCAAAGAAATTACAAGTTACTGAGAGGGCAATCCAGAATTTTTTTGATTAAACTGATTTTTCGCCACTAAATTGGTGCATTACAGATAATGACTACTTTCAACAATTAGCTGAAGAAATAGTCAAAGTATGGGTTGTATCCTACACAGAAGTCATAATATATTACCAAGATGGAACCTTTACTCTACTTGGCAGTACCTTAATGGATACACTTTCAACCACATAATTCAAAAAGTGATTAGCTTGATGAAGGATAAAGACACAATGATAAGGGCTTGGAAGGCAGTGTTGTGTGTATGGGTGAGAGAAAGGGATGAAAGAAATGCAAAAGCAAAGGCTGAAAAGGAAGAAAAAGATAGAAAGTATGCAGAAAAACTTGCAAGACTTGAACAAAGATCAAATCAGTTTAAGGCAAAGGGGATGAGCAAACTTTCTAAGGATGGACACTTTCTGAACATAAAGGTTGGCAGATTCTCAAGATTCAGAGCTGGTTACTTGAATGGTTATTCATTGGATGAGTGACTCAAGCTTGTGGAAGCTCTAAGAGTTACTGAAATCATAGAAGAATTTCGAGTGCTAGTAAATCTTAATGACCTTATTTGAAAGGAGCCAGGCTATGAGGATTTCATGTAATGAATGTACTTATCAAACTCATGTAATCAATCAACGTATAAAAGATGTACTTTTGTCAATTTTTATGCAATCTTTATTACTTTATTGTAACTTGGGGTCAGTCTTGTTACCAGGATGGAATTTGTTGTAATATCCGGGATATATCGTGTAATTATTTTTATAAATAAATAAATATTATGTATTTAATTTATAATTATTCTATGAATTATCTGTTAAGTGGTATCTGTGTTTGGATATTTAAATATGGTAAAATTTGAATATTTTAATTTTTATATATCCAAAATAAAGTATAAATAATTGTTATATTTTTCTATTAATTTTTATGTTGTTATATGAATTTATAAAAGATTTATGGATTTAATAAATTATTTTTCCGAGAATTTATATACTATTTTGTATAATTGGGAACCAACCCACTTCAACCGTTTTTACATTTTTGCAACCCGGAAGTCTCCAAAAAACTCTTTCCTAACCTAATTGCAATATTCCGAGTATTTTCAATGTTCTGACTTTTTCGATCCGGAGTACGGTTTTCCCCATGCGGGTCCGGACGCAAAATTTTCGATACAATATTCGTTTCGGTAAATCGATAAACCCGTACTTTCGAGAAATAGGATCTTTTGATTAAACTATTATATATATCTTCTCGTAATACGTGTAACCAAAGCGCTGAGACCAAGTCTGCAAAATGTATATATTTGGATAATTATCTTAAAACTGGTACCGGTTTGGATCTATTTTATCAAATAAATGAAATATTTTATATCTGGTATGATCCAACGGGGTACCAATATTCCGTAAATAGAAATAGCCTTTACAGTATTTTATTTTATAAAGATAATCATTTGCATTTAGTAAATTATATATTTTCAGAGAAAATACAGTATATTCATATAAGTTCTTGAGAATCAAAACTAAATTTGAAGGCGTTAGCGATATCGGATTTTGGAGTTCAAGTAACCAAATCAAAGGTCTTGAAGAGTACTTTCAGAATCTGTTATCCATACACCTGTGGAATCAAAGGTTATTTTTCAATATTTTTATTTAATTTCGAATTATTTTTGAATTAAAATATGAATTTTTGTTCTAGATGTTGTTTGTGTGAGTTGATGCTTGAATATTGTAGATCTTTTCTTCCTGATCATTTTGATATATCATATGTTGAATTAGGAGTTTAGTAACATATAGAAAAAGCGGTCTAATTCTCGGATTCATGAAATCAGGGTTTATATATAGTATGAATGTTTTCAATTGATTGCATGTTTGAGTAGATCATTTAACAATGAATCAAATGGTATAATTGAAATCAACGAACGATTCCTGGAAGGCGTTCATCGGAAAATCAAAGCACCGGCGGCATTCGTATTTTTCGACCAAAAATCCGGCCAAATCGTTAGTTGTTTGTTGATTTTGTTGAATGAAACAAGTTCATGGTGATCTATACTTCAGTTCTGCATGTTTTAGTGAAGTTCTGGGCATGCATGAAGTTTTCGGCGAGCTCAGGGTCGCCGTTAATGGCGACCGCCAATGAAAGGACGGGGATGATGGAAAAATTGCCATTTGACCCCCTGAGTTTGTAATGTTTGCGTTTCAGTCCCCGTGTTTTCAAAATTTTTATAAAAATCGTATTTCTATTTTATTATTTACAAAAAATTGTATTTTCTTTTTATAATTAATTTTAGAAATTGTTTTAATAATTTTAAAATTCCAAATATCAATAATTTTAATTATAAAAATTATTTTTAATTCTAAAATAAATCGGAATTAATTAATTAATTAATTTTAGTTGATAATTAATTAGTTAATTGGTCAATTAATTGGAATATTAATTAATTAATTGATTTAATTATTAATTAATTTTAATTGATTATTTAATTAGATTTAATTATTCATTTTGATTTAAAAATACTTAAAAATAGTTTCGAGTTTTAAAATATTATTTTAAATTATTTTCAAGACTCGATAATTATTATAAAATGATTTTAAAGCCAGATTCAGGTAATCGAACCTTGTTAATTGTTTTAAAATGATTGATCGACTCGTTTTAAAGCCAAAAAATGTTTAAAAATTTCATATTAAATATCTGAAAATTATTTTAACATCGAATCTTCTTTGAAAAAGTATTTTCATCGAATATATTACGTGTTATGTGCTATATGTGCTCTGATTGCTATATTATATGCGTATATATGAATTGTTTGACTGTTTTAATCGTAACTTCCAATCTGTAATTCAGATTTGGGTAAAACGAAAGGTATATAGAAGCTTATAACGAATAGAATCAAGTGAGAATAAGTATTGATAAATACTTGTGATGTCTGAGCAGAAGAAGCGAGGCGTAGGAAAGGGAAGCAAGTAGTCAGTGAATAGAAATTGGCAGACGAAAGCAAGTGAAGAGTTAGCGAATCAAGATAAGGAAAGTATTTCCGAACCTCCTTGATATATTGCAAGTGTTCTGAACCTTTTTAAGATATATTGAAAGTAGTTGAATAGTTTTGTTTTATATTGTAAGTGCTTTGAATCACTAATCCCTAAACCCTGATTCCAGCTATTGATCTTTGAGCCGTAAGCCTCATTCTTTGCAAACCATTGATTGTTGAGTACCCAGATATGAACCACAGATATACGATACTACTCCACAAATACATACAAACTAAATACCGATCACTGAACCAAAATTGTTTAACATACAAACCTTCATACCTTATATATTAAAAGACTAATCCTTAGAACCACGAGACCTTGATTCTTTGTTATCTAATTATTTTACCGGTTGATAGCCAGTATTTAACATGTTGCCCCCTTGTAATGATTGCAAATCACTTTATGCTTTAAAACCAATGTTGTTATGATTCTGTTTATTGATTTACTTTATTTATTCTGTTATTGTTATAGAATTGGATTATTTTATAAAATGTGGACCAGATTCATGGTCAGACCAGATTGGTGGTCATGTTAGGCCAATGTGTGCCTTGGATCCAGTAATTAGAGCATAACCGTGTGCCTTGCTCGGGGTTAGTGCGTGATTGATCAGTAGCCTAACCTTGGTTTTTAAAATAAAAATTAAATATCTAGTTTTAATCATTTCGTATCCATAAACTTGATACCTTAAATCATTTCATTTGATCATTATTTAATCTCATTATTGTCAGTGTGACTTCCTGAGCTAGTTAGCTCATTTGTGCGATTCTGTTTATGTTCTTTTTCAGTTAAGAAGGAACCTGTTGGTAGCGAGGATCCCCAATCAAGTATACGAGCTAGGATTCTAGGTTAAACGCAATAAGCTAGCTGAAGACTTTTGTAATAGTTTAAGTTTGGAAGTTTGTAAGAATGTTAAATATTCAGTTGTAAGTTTGAATAGTTGGGATTTGGACATTTGTAATATATGTACGTAAGTTGTGGCTCGTGTGCATACTTTAACCTATTGCGATCCGTAGATAAAGGTAAGTAGGGTCACTGCATATTATTATTATCTTTATTATTATGGTCATAAGCAGGTTTATATATGGTGTTTATGTTTTGTGGACCCCAAACTTCTGACCCAGGTTTGGAGGGCGCCACATGTTTGGTATCAGAGCTAGAGGTTATAAGTCACTGACACAAGCCTAGATTGTCGGGAATGGGTAGAGGGTTAGGATTAGAAGTAAGGAATAGAAAGATAGAGCGTTGGGAGGTTGAGTGCGACTATATAATAGGTATTAGTATGATTCGCGTTATAATTCAAGATTCTTATCTTGCGATATAATTTTCAGATAGGAGCAATGTCAGATTTCTTTATGCTAGTACCAGCTGATCATTCTAAGCCTTCAGTAGGAGGACCTTCATCTGATCCACGTCCTGCTCTTCCACCAGTGTTGGCTATACTACCTCCTGTTGTGATGGTTGTACCATTACGAGCTATTCCACCTCCTGGCATGAGGCCACCTATCCGAGGACCCCAACCTGCTGGTTCTGATTCTACTGGGCATTCAGTTGTGGGTTTACCTTTTCAGTTTTCTCCATAACCTTTTCCATACCATCAGTTTGAGGCTTGTCTTATGGAGCAGCAATATTTATGAGGATAAATTCAGAAGTTACTACATAGCTAGAGCTACTCATGAGGATATTACACCTGACTTTCTTGTGGAATGGGCTAGGTGGGTTTTAGAGGAGCTTGAGGAGATTGGAGGTCCAGATTTGCTATAAGCTAGAGACATAGATGCAGAGACAGAGATGCTGAGTCAGAGTTGCTATGGTAGTTTTATATGTACATTAGTGTGTAGCGTGTATCAGCAGACTTTTGGTTTGTATTTATAGGATAGACTTACTGAGTAGTGTGTATGCTTGTTGTACCCTTTTTGCTTTTGTTAAAGCATTTTCACGCTTGTACTACCAAAACTTTGATATATATATATCAGTACTTTTTCTTTTCCAGCACTGTCATTTATATTACTACACATGTTTTATCTTACTTTATTTACTGCACCAGCTATAAACTCTTTTGATACCATGTACCCTATCCCCTTAACTATTTATATTCTGTAAAGAAGCATGCAATTTACTTAGTTTAACTATTTTAAAAAAGAGATATTTTTGTTTTATAAAAACTATTCATAAAAATGATTTGATTTAAATGCGGTTAAGGTAACGACTTCGGGGATGGCGGAAAGCTGCTAGGACTGCTTTGTCAAACTGTAACGCCCTCCAGACCCGGGGTATAAGTCTAGGGGTTACAAGCTAATCACCAAACCTGTACAAGCTTATTAATAAATAATAAAGAAATGAAACTAAACCCCTTAACAACTACCAGGACCTTTCTAGGTTGAAGTATGAAAACAAGAACCACTAACTACTTTTATTACAAACCAACATTCAAAATCTCACAAACTTTCTTTATTACAAACCATTGTCTAACTCATTTTAAACTATGTTCAGCTTTTATTCAAACACACATACTATCTATCAACACTCCACCTGCTCGGGCAACTCAAAGCTTTCTTCCTAGATAGGGATCAACACCTTGGGTATAAGAGGATCCTGAGGCTTGACCCGCTTCTTTACCACTCGTGTTCTGACGGGTTTCATATTCCTTCTTAACTGAAACAATAAGGTGAATAACAACAAAAAGGGGTGAGCCAAAATTGCTCAACAAGTCTACAAAATATACACAATGTTAAAGCAATATAACTGAATCCGTATCCCAGGTTTATCTGCAAAGATATAACCTTATAAGAATCAAAAGAAGGCCATTGCTGGCGAATACAAACGAACTACACTGGACTCAAGTTCGCAGCTATACCCTGCTGATTAGCCATGATACAGTGCAGATCTATATCTCACTATATAGATCCCGTCGGGCACCCAGGCACTACGGCCCATCTCAAGGATCCGGTTATGTCCCGGTCCTTAGGATTAAGTAACCTTAATCCCCAAAAGTAATGTTATCCAGTCCCTGGAATAGCAACCGGAACAATCGCTATACTTTGATATATTCTAATCATCAGAATATATTAATAATTGTGAGTAATAATTGGAATATGAATAATAAATTCAAATGAAAAGAATAATTCAAGAATCGAACTGAGATATGAATAAAGGAGTTAAAGTAATGCAAATGTAATAAGAATCTGAAGAGAATATCACTATTCTGGAAAAATAGAATAGAGGAGAAACTTGCCTCCTGTGCGACTTACTGCAATTAAATCACTTCCGTCTATCCCCTACTTGACCTGCCTTGCTGGCTTAGTTTCTGTTAGCAAAATAGATTGGTTAAGTCATTTTATACTTCTGTCGTACCTTAAATCGACTTCATTTTGTTCCTACTATTTACCCATACATTTATAACCAACTCGAATATTACATATAAACAAGTAAGACTCGATTAACCACATAATACACATAAGCACATAAGCACATAATCATTTTTATAGTTAAAATAATTTTTAGAATCGAAATCGATTTGCTGATTGCTCCGTTGATCACCTTCTGCTTCATTTCCCATTTTTCCGGAATTTTTCGAACTCGTCTCGGCACGTATTTCGACTGATAATCAAGCAATCTATAAAATCAACTAATTTCGAGAAGAAATTAGGTCTTCATATTATTTAGTGAAAAGAATTCATTTTTCTGAGTCAACATGCTTTCGTTTCGCTCAATTCGGACTAACGGTTGAATTATTATCAATTAAACACTGATAATTCAATTTATTATTCAATATAAATAATTATCGCTAATTTTTGAATCCCGAAATTTTTTTTAAATAATTATTTAAGAAAAATCAAAGTCAAAAATAATTTTTCTATAATTTTTGGAGTTAAAATGAAGATGTTATGATTTATCGAAAATTATGTGACTAATTATCGAAATAATTAATCACTTTTTAAATATTTAATAAATAAATAACTAATAAATAATTAATAGATAATTAATTTATTAATTTATAAATTCGAATTTAATTATTTAATTATTTATCTAATTTCTTTACAGAAAATGCTTCCCAGAAGAAATACCCGTTCTACCAACCAGAATGAAGAAATCAACAACAACAACAACCAAGACAACAATAACCAGAATTAATGCAAATCTAGGTCCCATAGACCCAACAGTAGCCCAGATTCTCCAGATCTTGGCTCAACAAACCATCAACCTGACTCAACAGCAGCAAAGACAAACCAACCCTCAGGTAACTTTTAAGACTTTTCAGGCGGTGAATCCACTGGAATTCAAAGGTTCTTTAGATCCGATTGAAGCGAGAGTTTGGTTAAAGGAGATAGAGAAGTCATTTGCTTTGGTTAAGGTGAAAGAGGAACAGAAAGTTGTGTTTGCAAGTTATTATTTGAAGAATGAAGCCACCTACTGGTGAGAAACCGTTAAGACATTGGAAGGTACGGATGTTATTACTTGGGAGAGATTCAAGGAATTATTTTTAGAGAAATATTTTCCCTAGTTTGTTCGGGATCAAATCGAATTGAAGTTCCTAGAGTTAAAATAAGGATATATATTAGTAGCAGAGTATGAAAAAAAGTTTGAAGAATTATCAAGGTTTGTACCGTCGTATGTGAACACTGACAGGAAGAAAGCTAAGAGATTTCAACAAGGTCTTAAGCCATGGATCAGAGGGAAGGTAGCCATCTTTGAATTGGATACCTATACAGCAGTTGTATAGAAGGCCGTGATTACAGAAACGGAGAGTGAAATGTCACAAAAGGAGAAGGAGAGCAAGAAAAGAAAGTTTGAAGGAAATGAAGGACAGTCACAAGCAGGGAAGTTTCTAAATTTTAACTAGAAGAAAGGCAAGTTTCTGCCAGGGAAAAATTTTAATTTCAAGAAGCAAAATGCAGGCGACGGAGGACAAGGCAACCGTCCAGCCACTGGGAAGCAGCCAAATCAACTAAGGCTAACTTTACCTGATTGTCAGGTATATGGGAAGAAACATGGAGGAGTTTGTAACAAGTTGAATGTGGTTTGTTAAAGTGTAATCAGAAAGGACACTATTCAAGGGAATGTCGTAACCAGCCAGCCAGAGAGCCAGTAAATAAGGACCAGCCTACCCGAAATCCAGCAGTTAAAGTTCCAGCAGTTGGATTTACATGTTTTAAATGCGGAAAGGCAGGACACATAGCAAGGGATTGTAAGACACCAACCCCGGTTAGTAATGTATTGAGAATTATGGGATCCACACCAGTAATGAATGAGACTCCAAGAGCTAGAGTTTTTGACATGTCTATGAAAGACGCTATCCAGGATACTGATGTTATGGCAGTTACGCTTACTGTGAATTCTTTATGTGCCAAAGTGTTAGTAGATTCAGGAGCAACTCGATCATTTATTTCTCAAAACTTTGTTAATAAGTTAAATTTTCCAGTTGAATGGTTAAATGAAATCATGACTTTGGAATTAGCAAATCAAGAACGTGTATCTGTTAATCAAGTATGTGTGAACTGTGAGATTGAGATTTCTGGTAATAAGTTTTGTGTGGATTTGAAACCATTTAAGTTAGGAGAGTTTGACGTTATTTTAGGAATGGACTAGCTATCTAAGCACGATGCTCAGATATACTGTTGTAATAAAAAGGTAATTCTGAAGACACCGGATGAGAAAGTAGTAACGTTTAAAGGTCAGAAGCAAGCAAAGAAGTTCTTAACGATGATTCAGGCTAACAAGCTACTGTGATAAGGATGCGAACATTTCATTGCTATGTAATTGATAGAAATCAGGGTTCAACAAAACTTGAAGATATTCCAGTAGTCAATAAATTTCCAGACGTATTCCCCGATGAGTTACCAGGACTTCCTCCAGACACAGAAATTGAGTTTGCAATCGACTTAGCACTTGGAACGGAACCAGTATCCAAAGCCCTGTATAGAATGGCGCCCGTAGAAATGAAGGAGTTAGCAAAATAGTTGCAAGAGTTGTTAGATAAAGGAGTAATTAGACCCATTGTATCCCTATGGGGTGCACCGGTACTATTTATTAAGAAGAAGGATGAAAGCATGAGATTATGCATCGACTATTGGGAGCTCAATAAGCTTACAATTAAGAATAAGTACCCATTACCTCGAATTGATGATTTGTTCGACCAGTTGAAGGGAGCCAAGTATTTCTCTAAGATTGATCTGAGATCGGGATATCACCAATTGAAAATTAAGCCAGAAGATATATCGAAGACAACTTTCAGAACAAGGTATGGTCATTATGAATTTTTAGTAATGTCTTTTGGATGAACCAATGCCCCAGCAGCGTTTATGGACTTGATGAACAGAATTTTCAAGGAGTATTTGGACAATTTTGTCATTATGTTTATAGATGATATTTTGATTTAATTAAAGTTAGCAGAAGACCATGCAGAGCATTTAAGGATATCTTTGGAAATTTTAAGGAAGGAAAAGTTGTATGCTAAATTCTCGAAGTGTGAGTTTTGGTTACAGGAAGTTCAGTTTTAGGACACATAGTCAATAATGAAGGGATCAAAGTGGACCCGGCAAAGATTGAAGCTATTATAAATTGGGAAAGGCCAAAAACACTAACAGAAGTGAGAAGTTTCTTGGGATTAGCAGGATATTATAGATGATTTGTTCAAGATTTATCGAAGATTGCGACACCTTTGACGAAGATTACCCGAAAGAATGAAAAGTTTATATGGAATGATAAGTGTTAAGAAAGTTTTCAAGAATTGAAAAAGAAACTAATCACGATACATGTTTTGTCACTTCCAGATGATCAAGGAAATTTTGTAGTCTATAGGGATGCTTCTCATAAGGGATTAGGTTGTGTTTTGATGCAGCACGATAAGGTTATTGCTTATGCATCGAGACAACTGAAACCTCATGAGCAGAAGTTTCCTACTTATGACTTGGAGCTAGCAGCCATAATATTCGCTTTGAATATTTGAAGACATTACCTATATGGAGAAAGATGTGAGATTTATACGGATCATAAAAGTTTGAAGTACATATTCACACAAAAGAACTTAACTTGAGACATAGAAGATGGTTGGAGTTGGTCAAGGACTACGACTGTAGGATTATCTCTCACCCAGGTAAAGCAAATGTTGTGGCAGACGCGTTAAGTCGAAAATGGAAGTTGAATGTGCTGACAGTACCCGAGGAATTATACAAGGAATTTCAGACTTTGGAATTGGAAATTAGAGTTTGCAAGCCTGATAAAGCAAAGATGTATAGTATAACATTTCAGCTAGAATTGTTAGAGAAGATAAAGAAGTGTCAAGAGGAAGTAATGGATCAGGACATCAATCGTTTGGTAGGTGAAGAGTTGTGCACTTAAAAAGATGATCATGGTATTCTTAGGTTTTCTTCCAGAATTTGGATTCCACCAGTGATAGAATTGAAGAATGAAATTCTACAAGAAGCTCACAATTCAAGGTATTCAATCCATCCAGGAAGTACCAAGATGTACAGAGATTTAAAGGAAAATTATTGGTGGCCAGATATGAAGAGAGAAATTACGGAATGGGTCAGGAAATGTTATACATGTCAGAGAGTCAGGGAAGAACACCAGAGACCAAGTGGTCTATTGCAACCATTAAAGATTCCAGAATGGAAGTGAGAACATATTGCCATGGATTTTATAGTTGGATTACCAAGGACAAAAGCAAACCATGATGCCATTTGGGTTATAATGGACAGACTTACTAAATCAGCTCATTTTATTCCTATAAATGAAAGGTTTTCATTAGACAAGTTTTTTCACATGTATCTGAAAGAGATAGTAGTTCATCATGGAGTCCCTGTGTCTATCATATCCGACCGAGATCCGATATTTAATTCAAGATTTTGGAGAAGTTTTTAAGAATGTTTGGGAACCAGATTGAATATGAGTACAACTTATCATCCATAAACAGATGGCCAAAGCGAAAGAACGATTCAGACGATTGAGGACATGTTACGCATTTGTGCTATTGATTTCAAAGGAAGTTGGGACGAGAATTTACCCTTAGTAGAATTTGCTTACAACAATAGTTACCATGCCAGCATTGAAATGCCACCCTATGAAGCTCTTTATGGACATAAATGTCGATCACCGGTATGTTGGGACAAAGTAGGAGAACGTAAAATACTTGGACCCGAATTGGTGCAACGGACGAAAGAAGTTGTTGAAGTTATTCAGAAAAGGTTAATTGTAGCCCAAGACCATCAGAGAAAGTATGTAGATCAATCAAGGAAATATATGGAATTTGAAGATGGAGATTTGGTATTATTGAAAGTGTCACCATGGAAAGGATTAACGAGATTTGGAAAGAAAGGAAAGTTGAGTCTCAGATATGTCGTACCTTTTGAGATTTTCCAACGTGTCGGCAAGGTAGTTTACGAACTGGAATTACCCCCGAATATGGAGCATATTCATAATGTCTTTCACATATCGATGCTTAAGAAGTATAATCCAGACTCCAGGCATGTAATTGAGTACGAGCCAGTATAACTTCAGGCAGATTTATCATATGTAGAGAGTCCAAAAGAGATTTTAGAAGGAAGAGAGAAAATGTTAAGGAATAAAGTTGTAAAGTTAGTAAGAGTATTATGGAGAAACAAAAGGCTGAAGGATCAACCTGGGAGCTAAAAAGTGATATGCGAGAAAAGTACCCTCATTTGTTTTCTTAGGAGATTCTGAGGATAAAATCCTTTTAAGGGGAAGGTTGTAATATCCGGGATATATCGTGTAATTATTTTTATCAATAAATAAATATTCTGTATTTAATTTATAATTATTCTGTGAATTATCTATTAAGTGTTATATGTGTTTGGATATTTAAATATGATAAAATTTGAATATTTTAGTTTTTATATGTCCAAAATAAAGTATAAATAATTATCATATTTTTCTATTAATTTTTATTTTGTTATATGAATTTATAAAAGATTTATGGATTTAATAAAAAAAATCAGAGTATTTATAAACTATTTTGTATAATCGAGAACCAACCGACTTCAACCGTTTTAATGTTTTTGCAACCCGGAAATCTTGGAAAAACTCCTTCCTAACCCAATTGTAATATTCTAAGTATTTTCCATGTTTAGACTTTTTCGATCCAGAGTACGGTTTTCCCCTTTCTGGTCCGACGCAAAATTTTCGATACAATATTTGTTTCGGTAAATCGATAAAACACGTACTTTCGAGAAATGAGATCTTTTGATTAAACTATTATATATATCTTCTCCTAATACGTGTAACCAAAGCGCTGAGACCAAGTCTGTATTTACAAAATGTATAGATTTGGATAATTATCCTAAAACCGGTACCGATTTGGATCTGTTTTATCAAATAAAGGTAATATTTTATATCCGGTATGATCCAACGGGGTACCAATATTCCGTAAATATAAATGGCCTTTACTGTTTTTTATTTTGTACAGATAATCATTTGCAGTCAGTAAATTATATAATTTTCAGAGAAAATACAGTATATTCATATAAGTTCTTGAAAATCAAACCTAGATTTGAAGGCGTTAGCGATATCGGATTTTGGAGTTCAAGTAACCAAATCAAAGGTCTTGAAGAGTACTTTCGGAATCTGTAATCCATACACCTGCAGGATCAAAGGTTATTATTCTATATTTTTATTTAATTTCAAATTATTTTTGGATTAAAATATGAATTTTTGTTCTTGATGTTGATTGTGTGATTTGATGCTTTAATATTATAGATCTTTTCTTCCTGATCATTTTGGTATATCATATGTTGAATTCGGAGTTTAGTAACATATAGAAGAATAGGTTTAATTCTCGGATTCATGAAATTAGGGTTTATATATAGTATGAATGTTTTCAGTTGAATTTAGGCGTTTCTTGTTTGGGGGTTATTAGTTGAAATTGATTGCATGGTTGAGTAGATCGTTTAACTATGAATCTTATGGTATAATTTAAATCAACGAACGATTCCTGGAAGGCGTTCATCGGAAAATCGAAGCACCGGCGGCGTTCGTATTTTTCGGCCAAAAATCCAGCCAAATCGTTAGTTGTATGTTGATTTTGTTGAATAAACAAGTTCCTAGTGATCTATACTTCAGTTCTACACGTTTTGGTGAAGTTCTGGGCATGCATGAAGTTTTTCGGCGAGCTCGGGGCGCCGTTAATGGCGACCGCCGGCGACGGGACAGGGACGATGACAAAATTACCATTTGACCCCCCTGAGTTTGTAATGTTTGCGTTTCAGGCCCTGTGTTTTCAAAATTTTACCAAAATCATATTTCTGTTTTACTATTTAAAAACAATTGTATTTTCTTTTTATAATTAATTTCAGAAATTGTTTTAATTATTTTAAAATTCCAAAAATTAATATTTTTAATTCTGAAAATTATTTTTAATTCTAAAATAAATCTGAATTAATTAATTAATTAATTTTAGTTGATAATTAATTAGTTAATTGGTTAATTAATTCGAATATTAATTGATTAATTGCTTTAATTAATTATTAATTAATTTTACTTGATTAATTAATTAGATTTAATTATTTATTTTGATTTATAAATTCTAAAAAATAGTTTCGAGCTTTAAAATATTATTTTAAATTATTTTCAAGGCTCAATAATTATTATAAAATGATTTTAAAGCCAGATTCGGGCCATCGAACCCTGTTAATCGTTTAAAAATGATTCAACGACTCGTTTTAAAACAAAAAATGTTTAAAAATTTTATATTAAATATTTGAAAAATCATTTCAACATCGATTCTTCTTTGAAAAAGTATTTTCATCGAATATCTTACGTGTTATGTGCTATATGTGCTCTGATTGCTATATTATATGTGTATATGTGCATTATTTGACTGTTTTAATCGTATCTTCCAATCCGTAAGTCGGATTTGGGTAAAACGAATGGTAGATCGAAGCTTATAATGAATAAAATCAAGTGAGAATAATTATTGATAGATACTTGTGATGTCTAAGCAGGAGAAGCGAGGCATAGGAAAGGAAAACAAGTGGTCGGTGAATAGAAATTGGTAGAGGAAAGCAAGTGAAGAGTTAGCAAATCAAGATAAGGCAAGTATTTCCGAACCTCCTTGATATGTTGCAAGTGTTCTGAACTTTCTCAAGATATATTGCAAGTAGTTGAATAGTCTATTTTATATTGGAAGTGCTTTGAAGCACTTATCCCTAAACCCTGATTCCAGCTATTGATCTTTGTGTCATAAGCCTCGTTCTTTGCAAACCATTGATTGTTGGGTACCCAGATATGAACCACAGATATACGATACTACTCCACAAATACATACAAACTTAATACCGATCACTGAACCAAAATTTTTTAACATACAAACCTTCATATCTTATATATTAAAAGACTAATCCTTATACCCACGAGACCTTTATTCTTCTGTTATCTGATTCTTTTACCGGCTGATAGCCAATCCTTGTACTTACCATGTTGCCCCTTGTAATGATTGCAAATCTCCTTATGCTTGAAAACCAATGTTATTATGATTTTGTTTATTGATTTACTTTGTTTATTCTGTTATTGTTATAGAATTGGATTATTTTATAAAATGTGGACCAAATTCATGGTCAAACCAGATTGGTGGTCATGTTAGGCCAATGTGTGCCTTTGATCCAATAATTAGAGCAGAGTCGTGTTCCTTACTCGGGGTTAGTGTGTGACTGATCAACAGCCTAACCTTGGTTTTTAAAATGAAAATTAATTATCCAATTCTAATCATTTCTTATCCATAAACTTGATACCTTAAATTATTTCATTTGATCATTGTTTAATCTCAGTATTGTCAATATGACTTGCTGAGCTAGTTAGCTCATTTGTGCGATTCTGTTTATGTTTTTTTTTCAGTTAAGAAGGAACCTGTTGGTAGCGAGGATCCCCAATCAAGTGTACGAGCTAGGATTCCAGGTTGAGCACAATAAGCTAGATGAAGACTTTTGTAATAGTTTAAGTTTGGAAGTTTGTAAGAATATTTAATATTCAGTTGTAAGTTTGAATAGTTGGGATTTGGACGTTTGTAATATAAGTAAGTAAGGTGTGACTTGTGTGCATACTTTAACCTGTAACGATCCATGGATAAAGGTAAGAAGGGTCACTACATATTATTATTATCTTTGTTATTATGGTCATAAGCAGGTTTATATATGGTGTTTGTGTGTTGTGGACCCCAAACTTCTGACCCGGGTTTGGAGGGCGCCACATTTGTGATAAGCAATCTTCTCACAAATTGGGGGAGATTGTTGTGCAATACTTGCATGTACTATAACAAGACTAAGTCATACTGATAACCCCAAGAATTAGTTGTATGATGATCTAAATTTGTATTTCGTATTGTATTACTTGAGTCTGTAAAAATGTCAAAGATCAAACTGGAGTATTTATCTGTAAACAGTCTCAAGCCTAAGAATAAACTCTGATAGAAGATCATGCCTCAGAGAAATTATGAAGAAGCTTGGAGTTGAATAAATCTATTTTAGAAAAATGTTCTAAGTCAAGATATCTACAAGTCATAGATCAAGTCATATAGAGAAGTCATTCGAGAACTCCAGAATGAATTATCAAGAAGTCCAAAACAGCTTATAGTGAAGTCTCAGAGATATCGACAAGCCAAATGAAGACATGAAGATTGGAGATATCGACAAGTCAATTTTCTCATTAGAGATCTCAGAGATATCGACAATTCAAAATGCTTATAGAGATCTCAGAGATATCAACAAGTCATTTCTGCATTAGAGAACTCAGAGATATCGATAAATCAAAATAAAGATGTGAAGATTGGAGATATCGACAAGTCAATTTTCTCATTGGAGATCTCAGAGATATCGACAAGTCAAAATGCCTATAGAGATCTCAGAGATATCGACAAGTCATTTCTACATGCAGAAATTTGGAGACCTCGACAAGCCAAGTTAACTAATAGAGAACTCAGAAACCTCGACAAGTCAAAACACTTGTAAAGAACTAAGGGAACTCGATAAGTCATTATACTTATCGAGATGACAATTCTCTATAGAACAAACTGGAGATCTCGATATGAACCTCAAGTACAAAATGTAGATAAGTTAAATATTCAAGATTATCAATCAACAAACGATCTAATCAGTTAGATTGAAAAGTTTACAAAAGCAGCCTAAAGAGTGAAAGATCAAAGGCCAGGATTAACTGACAAAGGAAAGTCACAGACATATACGATTTGCAAAGATACACTAAGCCAGTAATGGAAAGCTTTAGAGATAACTTAAAGTAGGGTTTAATACAACCTATTGCATATTGTGTAAACATGTGTTTACTAATCTATAAAGTAAACACTGGTCTTTTGCTTTTAAAAAGTATTAAACAGATCTAGTTTTTCTTGTAACTCTCTCAAGGAAGAAGCTGAGTTGTTTACTTACAAAGAACCCAGGATTTGTAGCAAGACACAAGCTTACTTTTAATATAAAATTAAGTGAGTTTTGAAATATTGTGTGCACTGTTTTATTTCAGCTAACATAATATTATTACATTTCCAATCTGCTTTGTTAACCAAGTAACAAATATTCAAAAAGCCTTAAAAATATCCAAAACACATCCACCTCCACTGTGTTGTATTGATTACCTAACAATACTTTACAAATAGCAAGTAATCAGATAATCTCATAATCTGACACCAAATCTTATTAAATCATATCGACTACATTCTTTATACATATTTATTCATTTTATTTTTCAAAAATTGGGCATGACGTATTCGTATATACGCCTACCCTTATCATGTCAACTAATCCACGACAATCGATTATAGTCGAATATACAAAATTACATTTTGTCACTTCGCACGCAACATGTAACTCATTTTATACTATTCCAACTAACGACTCCGCATACCATATCAAAACATGCAACTCATTTTCATGGATTTACTTCTTACTTTCTTATTATCGAATATAAATCTTAATAATCCAATTCGAATCCATATCTCATACATGCAAAATTCCATATATTGATATCAAAATCAACCGAACCTTTAACAAATTTGAACTAATCAAGAAGATAAATTCAGAAAACTCCAAAATTATTTAAAATTGACAGGGATTCATAATTACTCCCTTAAAGAACATAAAATCACATTTAAACTAATATCTCGATGAATGATTCAAGAAAATCAATATTATAAATTCTGAAATTTTTGATCACAACATGCAATTCGAATTTTTGCTAAAATAAAATGTTTCTCATCGATTTCGGACTCAATAATCATCATCGTCCATTCCACCGGCTCACCGGAGTTCATCGCCGGCGGTGGAGTCGAATGGAGATGCCCTTACAGGTTTCCAATCACATTCAACCCCAATTAAAGCTTAAACATCACCACTTAATCAAACACCATCAATAAGAACTATCAAATCATCAAAACCGAACTAAAATTCGGATTTCAACCCAAGAATCTGAAAATGGGTTTTCGGAATCATCACACAAACACGCATGCAACTAGAGACGAGCACAGAGGGAGTGAAACAAAGCTCATAGCCAGTTTTAGATTAAGAAATGAGCAAGAAACGAGAGAGAGAGAGAGAGAGAGAGAGTACCGAGAGTTAGAGAGAGAGATGCGATTTCGAGAGAAAAGAGAGAGAGAACAAGAGGGGAGAAAGAAAGAGGAGGGAGTATATACTTGGTGCAGGGGCACCAAGGTAATTTTACCCCAACAACTGATTTTCTTTCCCTTTCTTTTTCTTATTTATGAAAAGTGGAATAAAAGAAATGCAATTTAGCTATCATAAAATGTGCAAATGGCTCCACTTTTATTTTTATAATATAAAACATAAAATTAGCTATTCACCCATATTTTTAAAATAATTTTTGAACAAACGATTTAATTTTTACAGATTTTACAATTAAACCACCAATAATAGCAATAAGCTTTTAAATATCATTTAAATATATCAGAATACCAAAATAAATCCAACTATTATTTTTAGAAAGTCTCTAGGATTATTTTAAGGATAATAAAATAACTTCCACACCTTGTTCATATTTTAATAATTTTATAAAATTGTATAAGGATCAAATAATCCCTATTTTTACCAAATAAATTCTTTTAAAAATATTTAAAAGCTCACGAATTCACAAATTCACACACGTACTCACAAATAACACATATTCACATATAGTCACCACAATTATCTATACACCTTAGCCCATAATTCTCTTTTAATCCATCTTTTGAATAACGGGTCCCGTTCTACTTGACAGCCGGACAGTCACAGCTTAAGCCCTTAGCTGACTCATCAAACTGGAACGAGGCTTTGCCCATTCCTTAATACTATTTCACATAATTTCACATTAATCACAAAATTTTATCACTTAATATTTATACCCAAAATTCCACATAATTTACAATTATAACATGAAACTATATTTTATTTGAATACATATATCGCGAAAATCCCAGTCGTTACAATCTACCCCCTTAAAAGGATTCTGTCTTCAGAATCTAATCTAAACAAATAAATGGGGATCTTCTCTCACATTTCTCTTTCTAATTCCCAAGTTGATTCTTCGACCTTAGGATCTCTCCATAAAATTTTAACTACTGACACCACTTTATTTCTAATCGCTTTTTCTTTCCGATCTTAAATTTGAACGGGTTATTTCACATAAGATAGATCTTGCTGGATTTCCACTGGTTATAATTCAATCACATGATTAGCATCCGCATTATACTTCTTTAAAAGAGAGACGTGAAACATGTTATTAAGATGTTGCATCTGCGGAGGTAACGCTAACTTGTATGCCACTTTTCTGACTTGTTTTAACACTTCGAATGGTCCAATATATCTAGGACTCAGCTTCCATTTTTTTCCAAATATGGATAGACCTTTCCATGGAGATATCTTTATCAATGCTTTATCTCCAGGTTTGAATACCACATCCTTTCGATTCCGGTCTGCATACTTCCTTTGTCGATCTTGAGCAGCTATCATCCTTTTGTAAATCACTTCCACTTTTTCCTTCATTTGCAGAACTAGTTCTGGACCAATTAGCTTGCGCTCACCAACTGCATCCCAATATGTAGGAGATCTGCATTTCCTTCCATACAACACTTCATAAGGCGACATGCCAATACTTGCGTGATAACTGTTATTGTAGGAAAATTCGATCAATGGCAAATGATTGTCCCAATTTCCTTTGAAATCCAATGCACAGGTTCTCTACATGTATTCGATGGTTTGAATAGTCCTTTTGCTTTCTCTGTCTGTCTGCGGATGATATGTTGTACTCATTTTCAATTTCGTACCCGAATGATCATAAAAATGTCGCCAAAATCTCGAGTTAAATCTTGGATCTCTATTAGACACGATAGACACGGGTACTCCATGATGCATTAAGATTTCGTCCAGATACAACTTGACCAATTTTTTTAATGAGAATCTTTCGTTGATTGGAAAGAAATTTGTTGACTTTATCATTTGATCGATAATTACCCAAATTACATCATGATTAGCCTTGGTCTTTGGTAATCCTACCACGATATCTATCGCGATATGCACCCATTTCCATTAATCCACTTAGTCGTTGATATTCCGCCTTTACTCTTTGACATGTATAGCACTTGCTTATCCATTTTGCGATTTCCTTTTTCATATTCGGCCACCAATAATTCTCTTTTAATTCCTTGTACATTTTCGTACTTCCAGGATGAATAGAAAGTCTCGAATTATGCGCTTCATGCAAAATCTCGTGTTTCAATTCCGTAACATTTGGAATCCAAATATGTGAACAAACCCTTTATATCCCTTTATCATCCTTTTAAGCTTTACTTTCTTCACCTTACTGTTTATCCTTCTCGTGGTCCATCACTTGTTCCTGACAACGCTGAATCTTTTCCAAAATCTCTGGCTGAAATGCCATTGTGTATACCACTTCATCTGCTAATCTTGGGATCTGCATCTCTATCTCCAACTTCTTAAATTCTTTGATCAATTCTGTAGACGAAGTCAACATATTTGATCATTCCTTGCGGCTTAACGCATCACCTACCACATTCCCCTTTCCGGGATGATAACATATTATGCAGTTGTAAGACTTGATTAATTCCAACCATCTTCTTTGTCTCATGTTCAACTCTTTCTGCGTGAAGATGTACTTTAAACTTTTGTGGTCCGTATAAATTTCACATTTCTCTCCGTACAAATAGTGTCTCCAAATCTTAAGAGCAAATACAATTGTTGCTAACTCCAAATCATGTCTAGGATATTTTTGCTCATGCGGCTTTAATTGTCGTGATACATACGCTATCACCTTTCCGTGCCGCATTAAAAAACAACCTAATCCTTTATACGAAGCATCGCTATATATCACAAACTCTCATTTCTCATCAGGCAGAACCAATACCAATACAGAAGTTTGTTATGAATATGTTGTGTACTTGATGATAACTTGAACAAAACACTTAGTAGATTTTATTTAAGTGAAATTGTAGTTTTCAACGGATGATCAATTCAACATCCATTGAAAGAGTAAGCAGAACCAATACAAATGCAGAAACTTGTTATGAATATGTTATGTACTTGATGATAACTTGAATAAAATACTTAGTAGATTTTATTTAAGTGAAATTGTAGCTTTCAACGGATGATCAATTCAACATCCGTTGAAAGAGTAGCTTATGTAACAATAAGATTAGTAGCACATTTATGCATACTTAAAGTAACTTAGTGAACTAGATGTTGTAGAATGTCTAAGTCATGTTGACTACTAGATTGATATGAAAGATAGGATGGTTAATTGTAAATATTAGATGCCTTATAATCTTGAATAAATGAAATGGAGTCAAATATCAAGAAGACAGTCTCAACGGATGATTGACAAAGTTTCAACGGATGATCAACATAAGTCTTCACGGATGATCAACCTGAATTTCAATGGATGATCAATATGAGTTACAACGGATGATCAGATTCAAAAGAGCAGTTAATAGTGACTTGATATTCACATGCATTGGTTGTATGCAAATGGAATGTGGCATCCTAATTCAGGTTTTAGAGAACAAAAGAAGCATTTCCATTTCCATGCTAAACAGAAGATATTCAAAGATGCTGGAAAGAGAAGTGTAGTAGCATGTAATTAGACTAGAAATAGTTGTCTAATTATCTTGTCTTTTTATCATGTAACTTGGTGATATATAAACCAAGGGTAGCAGGTTGAAGAGTATCTAAGTCAATAAATAATTTACCAGAGAAATAGGTAAGGCAAAATCTGTAAAGAATTTCTCTGTTCTTATTGTTCAACTTGTAAGCAGCTGTGTACATTTTGTAACACAGAGTTCTCTACTTAATATATAGCTCTGGTGGAAAAGTTCAATCCACCAGGAAGTTTTTAAATACTTGTATTTAAATGCTTTGTGTTTTGATTTCTTCTTAGCTTTTATTCCGCACTATTGCAAAATCAAACACAATTATTAATTTGTAAAAGAACTGTTCTTGAAATCCAAGAAGAAGCCAGAATTCCATTCAACCCCCGTTCTGTAATTCTTGTTTAGATTGTTTGGGAATAACAATTGGTATCAGAGCAATCTCTTGAAGAACAAAGAGTTTAAAGGTCACAACAACTAACAAGGTGAGCAAAAAAGATGTTGGAGTAAAGATTCCATTTCTGGACAAAGACAACTATCACCATTGGAAGGTGAAGATGCACCTGCATCTCCTATCTCAAGATGAAGCATATGTGGACTGGATTGAGAAAGGTCCACATGTCCCTATGAGAGCTGCTACAGGAAATGAACTATATGTCCCAAAGCCAAGAGCGGTATAATTCTGATATTGAACAAGTTCATAAGGATAAAAAGGCCATGAACATTTTGTTTAATGGTGTTGATGTTGACATATTTGGCAACATCATAAACTGCAAAACTGCTAAGGATGTCTGGGACATAATTCAAGTTATATGTGATGGAACTGAGCAGGCAAGGGAAAACAAAATGCAACTCTTGGTTCAACAATATGAGCATTTCTACAGTGAAGAAAGTGAATCACTCACTGACATTTTCAGTAGATTTCAAAAATTACTGAATGCTCTAAAATTGCATGGAAGGATCTATCAAACAAAAGATTCAAACCTTAAATTCCTTAGATCCCTACCAAATGAATGGAATCCTGTGATAGTCTCATTGAGAAATTCTCAAGATTATAAGGAATTCACCTTGAATAGACTGTATGGGATTCTAAAGACTTATAAGCTTGAAATAGAGCAAGATGAGAAGATGGAGAAAGAAAGAAACAAGGGAGGATCCATTGTATTAGTTGCTGAGCAAGAAAAGGAGAAGGAGACAAAGGTTGAAGCTGTTGAATCTGCACTAAACCATGGAGTTTGTGAAGGCAAGGGAAAAGGGCTAGTAGCTAAACATGAAGACAATCTTAGTCAAGATGACATGGATGACATAGATGAGCATCTTGTTTTTCTATCCAGGAGATTTTCCAAGCTCAAATTCAAGAAGAATTTTGGGGCAGCCAAGTCAAACAGAAACATGGTTGATAAGTCCAAATTCAAATGTTTCAAGTGTGGCTTGGTAGGTTATTTTGCTAATGAATGCAGAAAGTATGATTCTGGTAAAAAGAAGTTTGAGCCTGTTGATTATAAACATAAATATTTTGAGTTTCTCAAACAAAAGGAAAGGGCTTTCATCACACAAGAAAATGATTGGGCTGTAGATGGATTAGAAGAGGATGAATATACAAGCTATGTCAATCTAGCACTTATGGCCAAATCAGATGAAACAAAAGTCAGTTCATCCAACAATCAGGGAAACAGAAAGAATCTTTGGTATTTCAATAGTGGGTGTTCACGGCACATGACTGGAGATTCTACTATATCTTAAGGAATCAAACTGATCAGCATGGGAAGTTTGATGCCAAAGAGATGAAGAAATTTTTGTTGGATATGCAGTTGGAAAAGCATATAGATTCTATAATCTCAGAACCAACATTGTTATGGAATCTATACATGTTTTGTTGGATGATAAAAAGATAAAAGGACTGCAAGATGGAGATTTTCATGAAAGCCTCAAATTTGACAATGTTGAGATGACTTGTGAAGGGAGTGATGATGAAAGTGATCAAGAACAAATATCTTAGGACAATGCAGAAAAGTCTACAATCAATGAAGCATACAACTCAATATCCGTCGAAAGACCAAGTGCATCAACCGTTGAAAGACAATCTGCATCATTCATTGAAAGGAAAAACTCAACATCCGTTGAACCATCAATAGAAATTGAGGGACAATACAGATCACAATTAGAAAGGACCCCAACTACAAGTCAAAGTTCCACAAACTCAGGGGGGATTTCTTTTAATCAAAACTTTGTCACATATCAAGACAATAATGAGGCCTCTTCATCAAGAGACCTCAACAGAGAAAATGGACTAGAGATCACCCATTTAAACTGATCATTGGTGATACATCTTCAAGAGTGCAAACAAGAAAAACAACTCAAGAGGAATGTCTATATAGCAGCTTTCTATCTCAGGAAGAGCCTAAAATGGTAGAGAAAGCTTTGTTGGATCCTGATTGGATTTTAGCTATGCAGGAGGAGCTAAACCAATTTGAAAGGAATAAAGTATGGAAGCTGGTACCCAAGCCTAAAGTAAAGAATCCTATTGACACTAAGTGGGTATTCATAAACAAGATGGATGAAAATGGCATAGTAGTCAATAACAAAGCTATATTAGTTGCTAAGGGCTACTGTCAATAAGAAGGAATTAATTTTGATGAAACCTTTGCTCCTGTTGCAAGACTTGAAGCCATTAGAATCTTCTTAGCCTATGCATCCCATGCTAATTTCAAGGTCTATCAAATGTATGTTAAAAGTGCTTTTCTAAATGGAGATTTGGAGGAGGAAGTCCATGTCAGTCAGCCTCCTGGTTTTGAAGACCCATATTTTTTGAATATGTTCTACTATCTTATGAAAGCACTTCATGGATTGAAGCAAACACCTAGAGCCTGGTATGATACTTTGTCAAAGTTTCTTTTAGAGAATTACTTCACAAGAGGTACTGTTGACAAAACTTTATTCTTTAGAAATATTAATGGCTCTAGTATACTTGTTCAAATTTTCGTAGATGATATTATATTTGGTTCTACAGATGAAGAACTTTGTAAAAAGTTTGCCAAACTAATGCAAAGTAAATATGAAATAAGCATGATGGGAGAACTAACTTACTTTCTTGGTTTACAAGTTAAGCAAGTTAGTGATGGAATATTCATTAGTCAAACCAAATACATTTTTGATCTTCTGAAGAAATTTGACTTAATGGATTGCACATCTGCAAAAACTCCCATGACCACTGTAACTAAACTTGAATTAAACACTACTGAAAAGTCTGTGGATATTTCAAGTTATAGAGGCATGGTTGGATCACTTTTATATTTAACAGCCAGTAGGCCAGATATAATGTTTGCTACAAGTCTTTGTGCTAGATTACAGGTTGATCCTAGAGAATCTCATTTAATATCTATTAAAAGAATTTTTCAGATATCTCAAAGGAACACCAACTTGGCATTTGGTATCCTAGATATTCTGGTTTTGATCTAACTGGTTATTCAGATGCAGATTATGTAGGTTGTAAAGAGTAAAATTCAGTTTCTACTTCTACAGCTGAAGCTGAATATATTGCAGCTGGTAGTTGTTGTGCTCAGATTTTATGGATGAAAAATCAACTGTTGGACTATAGTCTATAGGTGAATAGAATTCTCATTTTTTGTGACAATACAAGTGCCATTGCAATTACTGAAAATCCAGTATAACATTCAAGAACCAAGCACATTGACATCAAGTACCACTTCATTAGAGAGAATGTTATGAATGGTACTGTAGAACTTCATTTTATTCCAAGTGAGAAGCAACTTGCAGACATCTTTACCAAGCCACTTGATGAATCCACCTTCACTAGGTTGGTAAGTGAGTTAGGTATGCTTAATTACTCTTAATCTATATTGATGTTTACGCAAATTGCAATGCAACCATAGTAAAAAGTTGGTATTTCCTATCAAAGATAAAATTTTGGCTAAGTCAAAATTTATATCTCGACGGATGTTCATTATCCGTTAAAAATGAACATTCGTTAAATTTAATTCACCGTAGAAATATCAATTATTACTCTGGGTATATTTTTCATTATCCGTCGAATTACACTCAATCTTAGCCGTTAATTTTAAGCATCATCCGTCGAATTTACTTGCAAGCCTATATGTATATTTCAACGGATAATCTTAGAATTTTGACAGTTTTCTTTATTTTTGAAACGGCTATTTTGGGCTGATATGATTGGTTACTTTATTTACTTTTTAATTTTTGACAGTTTATTTCTGAGTAAGTATAAAAGCTAATTTCATTTCTATTTTTCACTTTTATCTTTCTTAAGCAATTTCTCTAACTTTCTTCTTCCCAAAAGCAAAAACTCTCTTCTGCAACTAATCTCAATTACAGCAATGGCACCTGTAGTCAAAATCATGTCCTCAACTGGGTTTGTTTATGAGAAGAACAACTTTGTGGCTCTGGTTAACAAGCAAATTCCGGCATCTAGATACTATTATTGCCCGGTGAAGATACAATTATTTAAGGGGGGCTGGATACAATTGTATAAATGTTTCGAACAAGTAATAAAATATAACAGCTTTTTATATATCTGATAAAAATTGTTACAAAACTCTCTCAAGAAATACTGATGTTCTTGAGAGCTGCTAGGTCAAATGATACTCGAGATCGATACCCTAAGTGATGACCTAAACTGTATTTATATACTACACAGCCACAACAAATCAATCTAAGATATGTATTATCAAAAGCTAACTAAAACTGATACATATCTTCAACTGAATAGATAAAGTCCTATAACTCAGGCGTAAAAGATATCTGCTCCACAATACAAGGAACATAATAAATCTTCTAAGCTGGCTGTCTTCAAATACTGATGACATCCAAATGCTGATGATGTGTCAAATCCTGACGACACATCATATACTGATGACATCCGAACAGCCAAATCTTGAGCTTCTTCTGATTATTGAGAATTCAATATGTAACAATCTCCCCCAATTTATGCTTAATATAATGAAGAACAAATTCCATTCTCAATGATTCCAAAACCAATTTACAAAATGTACAAGGAGTAAAGCTCATTTCAGTATCTTCAGATAACTGATAGTTATTTTCGGAAAGTTTTTCAATCTTTCTTCTTCCTTGTCTCGTAGGACTTTAACAAGCTTTTTCTTCAACTCTCTCTTCTCTTCAATATCTTCTCCAAACTGATAGATGGCTGATCTCAACATAGAAATTGAACTTTTGCTTATCTCAAGATCACCAATCAACAAGTAGCTTAAACTGACATCTTCATGATCAGGACTGAAGGATAATTGAGGATTGTTAAGAAAAACTTGTAGCACTGCAGCTCCCTTTTTCATCTTCGCTTCTTGACCAGTATAAGTTCTGTACTCAGGAACATAATCACCATTGTATTTATTATCTTTTGCCATGACTCTTCTTCTAATGACTTCAAGTATCATAGAAGACCAATTTCCGGTGACACTATTCTCAACTCTAAGAAGATAGTGAATGTATTTGAATTCTGACACAGTCTTCATTAAGAGTTGCTGCAATGTAAAGCTCTTTACTTTACCATCCCTGAAAAAGTACAGAATCTCTTCTCTGACATCATTATCATTTATCTTTCTATAGACGATCTTCACAGCTTCAACTTTCTCAAGATGTGAAGGAGAAACTCTTTCACCAAGATTCTCTGTTAGAGTATTTGTATCCAGCAGATCAGATCTTAGAATTTCCATACCAGAATGACCAATGCCTCCTCTGGTTTGAGATTTGATAAGTTTCAGTTTTTCATTATATTACACCCAAGAAGGTTTCTTGATGGAATTATCAACATCTTCCTGTTCTGGAATAGAATCTCTTGACCCTGCTGACTCAAATTCAACATGCTTGAACCCTTTAGGATAATCGAATGTATAAATTTATTTCCATCTTCTATCATTCTTGCTGAGAGGAGCATAACTTGTAGACAGATCATGAATCTTCCCTTTTGCTTTATGCTATATCTCCCTCTTTGATTTTAAAACTCTCTGCAAATATTCTTTGCATGCTTGATCAACTTTCCTCCTATCAACCTTTTGTTTTTTATCAACCTCTGAAGTATGAGGAGTGACTACTGGAGTAAGGGCTGAATCATTTAATGCTTCGATCATTTTTTCATTAGAGTCAAAATCAGCTATTAGGTTCATAGCATCAAGTTGTGCTTTTACCTCAGGATTTGTGTCTGCATCAGGAGTTACATTCTGATTTATTGTATCAGCTTGATCAATGTTAGTGGTTGATCTTTTCTTCCTTGGTATAATCAACTCATCTGGATTCTGAACTTCTTCATCTCCTTCATGTCCTTCATGTCCTTGTACAGGAACATAATTTTCTCTAGATAGAAAATTCAGAAAATAGAGTTAAATGTAGTCACTTGCCTTGATTTAGAAGTTTTTCCTCCTCTTCCTCTTCCTTTAGCTCTTATAGATCTTCCACCACTTTTTCCTCTTCCTTTAGAAGTGTTAGCTTCAGCTTCAATTTGAGCCATTAGCTCTTTTTGTTGCATAACTGCTTCTTCAGGTGTTAGATCATGAAATTCTTCAGTTATATACCCAAGAGCACTCCTAGCATTCTTTTGCTCAAACCACTTGTCTTTGTAGTACCAAACAATCTCTTCACATGTTTCCTTATGCCTGTAAGGAAAGAAAAATCCCTTAGCATTTGCTAAATTAGAGATTGTAACATCATCATCCTCAGGAGTACCAGCAGTAGTCTTGTGCTTGGCTTTGTGAGCACTAGTAGACTTTCTTTGTCCTGAAGGATGAGTCTTCTTGGAATGTTGAGGTTGTTGAGCATTAGAAGCAATTTGAACATCTGTAACTAGATTATTCTTATCACCATCATCATCAATATCTTTATCCTTTGTCTGGATAGAATCTGATGTACATTTTGTAGCAACTATCTTCTCCCCTTTTTGGCATCATTATTTGAAAGAAGAGAAAATAGAGCATCCAGTTTGTCACTGTTAGATATATTTGTGATGTCATGTCTAATATGATTTGTGTTTAGTTTTCAGATCTTACTTAACAGGACAAATCAGTACTTAACTGGAAATCAGTACTTATACTGAAGTCAGGACTTAAGATATCAAAATTTAAGTTGTCAGAACTTAAGTTATCAGGAGATATTTATCAGGAGATAATATCAGAACTTAAGGAGGCTTTCAGATAAGGAAGGCGGCTAATTGAAAGGAAAGAAGATCAAGACAAATACAAGAAGAGATATGCATGAAGAAGAACTCTATGAAGAATAGAATACTTGGAAGAAAAGATAACTGATTGATATATATATTGGGAAGCAGAATTATATTTGATATCAATTAGAAGATTATCTTGTAACTGTGTAGTATATAAACACAGACATAGGGTTTACACTATATATGTTATCTTAACCGAAATTATTATTCATTATAACCCTAGCAGCTCTCGTGATAATTTGTTCATCACTGAGAGAGAACAGTTCTTTGTAACAGAGTTTATTGTATTAAATAAAATCTGTTTTCTGTTACTTGAGTTCTTATTTTCGATTTGATTGTAGTAAACACTGTATTCAACCCCCTTCTACAGTGTGTGTGACCTAACAAGTGGTATCAGAGCAATCTGTTAACATACATACAGTAAAGATCCAAAAACAATCATGTCTGAAGAAGCACAAACTCCAACCAAGCCCACCAAAACTGAAGAAACTCCAAAGACTCAAATCCATAATCGATATGAGACTATTAGGGTTCCCATACTGAAACCTTCTGAGTATCCCATATGGAAGGTGATGATGTCTATGATCTGGAAGCTACAGATCCAGAATACCTTGATAGAATTAATGAAGGACCACATAAGCCAACCAAGCTCTCTGTTGTAGTTGCAGATCAGCCAGCACAGACTGTACCAAAGGAGAAAAGTGAATATACAGCTGAAGATATCTCATCTATTGAAAAGGATGTGTCACGCCCCCAACTTAAACAACAAATTAAATATAACTATTACAACATTTTAAAAAGAAGTAAACATAACCAACCCCAAGATCTTACAGTTTAGGGTTTGGAACAGCCCAACACTACCATCTATTACAACTGATTTTAAATAGCGAGTCCTCACACAAAACTACTATCTCTTATTCTACCTGAGCTCGAACATAAGCATCAGTATCACAGGTCTTACGGGTAGTCTGCTTGAATCTAACCATAGCTGTTAGCTGTAATATCAGGGTAAAGCAAGAAGTGAGCCAAATGCTCAACAAGTGCTAAACAATACGATACAAAATATAAATCGAGATATACATTAAAGAATGACAATGGAAAGACATAACCAATGATAACGAGAGATAAAACTATGGGTGATGGCATCATTTTGCTTGTATCAAAACAATTTTAAAATCATATCTTAATTAAAATCATTTTATGACGCTACGGATTACAGCCGGTGATCAGCCGCGAAGTAATCCCGAACCTCGCTGGGTTCTAAAACATTAATGGGATCCCTAGGAAACTTTTAAGCCTATAATATAAGTGTGGAAAGGACTCGCGTCTCAGTCCAGATCCACTATTCAAAGAAAACATTTATCCCCCTTTGGGACTGAAAATCCACATTTTATTTATTTCAAAAACTGATGCCGATTTATGACCAAAAATTTCTTTTAACAGTAAACATTTTTATCAAGGGATTATAGTTCAACTCGAAACACGGGAAATATGGTACTAAATCTCAGGGCCATGATCCACTAAACTTTACTCTATTAGGGTAACTGAAAGGATTTCATATATAAAACCTGGACAAGGAAGTTTAGTGAGGCTATTGGATATTATGAAGGGGTAGTGCCAAACTGGGCTTTAAGCAATGGTTTCTCGTCAAGGTGCAAGTGCTAGATCATCAAAAAGATAAGCTTCATGAATACTAAGGGTGTTAAGGTATGAAGAATGATCTTTAACTGAGGATATATCAGAATTGTTAAGCTTTAAAATAAGAAAGAGGGGTATCAATCAATGAGGAACAACTTTGATAAATATCTGACTTTTAGGTATCGAGGTGAAGTTTCTATAAGGGTTCAAGCATCAGGGTGAGATATCAGCACTTTAGGAATCATTAGCATGTTAATCAAGAGGATCAATCAATTATTATAACAACCCTTTATTTTATCATGACATTCATCTTACTTTAATATACTATCATGATAAGACTACTTTGCAATACATACTCGAGGGTTCATGGAATTTCTATATGATTCAAAGATGAACATAAGATATGTTGATTTAAATATATTAAAATGACTCAGGATAGTTGCGTCAATATATATGAACTATTTGTTACACAATTGCAGTGAATACGAAGATAGGTTAAATCACTTGCCTTGAGAAAGGCTGGTCTGGTCTGACTGGTAGGAGCAACTGGAAGCTTCACTCGACCTTTATGGAAAGTTTTCCGTCGTCTCGAGATCCTACATAAATAATAATAATCCTCATTATAATATATTCTCACCAACTTAACCTATTTACAACCCGAATTTAACCACGGATGGCACTTAGGCCTATATGCACTTAATTTATATTCACCTTATAAATATAATTGCACACACATAGCCATATATACCCACATATCATATATTAATACCAAGTAACACTATATACACCATAATGCAACACTAGGCTTGGATGATCTCGATCCCCCAACTTAAGTCACTTGGTCGCTAAACTAGACAAAGTCTTCTAATTTTGGCTTCCTAACTCGATGTGCCTTTACTAAACTATCCAAGACCTATTGACCCTCACTTGGGATTTTTTCTCTACTGACCTTATACTATCTTACAACTATGGTGGTCAACCTAAATCTCACTCCTAAGTGTTCTAAAACTATGTGATAAGTAAAAGTGCTCACTGGTGCAAATTTCAGAATGACATCTATGGTTTCTTAAGTGCATTAGACACTCTTAAACTACAAGTTTTACTTCAAAACTCTTACACAAGACTCTCCTGACCTTAGGGCATCTCCCAAACTTGATGTGGCTCAAGGGCCTAGCTTGGGCCTTCTTGGGCCTAAGCTTAAAGTCCAAGGTTCCCCTGTTTTCCTGGGCAGAAAACGCCCTGACTTGAATTAACTTGTGACACATGGTTCTAACTCATATCCTATGAACTATGGCTGGAAAAACTTATCTGACACTCCCTCTAACTAAGGCCCAACAGGGCCTAATGAGGGCCTACCCATGACATGGTCAAATCTCCCTATTTCTAAGTTGCAACAAAACTGTCCCCTGCTGGACAGATTTTGTGATTCTACTTGTGCACCTAACCAAACGACATGCAAACCTCCAACCAACTCCTAAAACCTTTTATATACTCCCAATACTAACTTCTGGTGGCTTGGGCTTCAAAGTGCACAACAAATGCTCATTCAAAACTTCCCCATAAACTAGTGCATCAAATCTGGAAAAAAAATGAAAATACCAACTAATCCCTTTTCGCCTTAACTCCAACTTAAAAACCAAGCACCAAACTCTTTCCAAAGCAAACCTTGTGTCTTAATGTCCTAAAATAGTGTCTCAACAGAAGGGGAGATCATCCATGCCCAAAAATTAACAACATGCAACTAAAAATATGACATGCAACTCATGGAAAACACATAACAAGATTTCGGCTAGGCATAAAGTTTTAAATGCTTGCAAAATCGACTTGCACCTATTACTCATCCTTAATAATTATGAAATATAACTTCTTTTAACTATTAATAAGAAATTTATCATGGAAACAATCTATTTTAAGCACACATATTTCAAATTTATAGATTTTTAAACATAACAACATGATTTCGAAAAGAGTAGCATGCAAAACATGGTTGATCATCATTTTAATGTCTTAAAACTAGCATGCATGGCTAAACATAAATATATAATGAAATTTCAGTAGCATGCAAAGGATTGTAAAGCATGATATCTTCATAAAACACTTAGTTAGCACATATACATAATATATCTCATAGAGAGCTCTTGAATTCACAAGAATCAAGAGTTTCTCTTTGGAGATCACATAAGAACTACACATGCATCCATGGAACTTCAACTTCCAAGTCACAAAACACTTGGAAAGTATATAAGATGAATGTAAGTAGAAGATTTACACTTGGGAAGATGAAAAATGAATTGAAAAATGGAAGGGGGTGGGGAAATAGGCCTTCGGCCGAGAGCAATGGTGGGAGGGGGGAAGGAGAAAAATTTGTGGGGTGTTGGAGTGTGGAATGAGTGGAATGACTTCTCCCACTTAAACTTTTGTTTTATGCTTTTTGGTTGACAAATAATGAGTGGAAGTGAGAACTTACAAAAATGTCCTTTAGCTAAAGTTAGGTCATTTTGCATGCAAGGCTAATGTAGTAATTTGGTAATAATCAAATGAGTTAGTGGGGTTGGAAAAGTCTTATTTGCCCTTTGAGAGAATAGAAGGGTGATTTGCATGCAAGGTTTCTTATGTAAATTGATAATTATAACCTATAAAATTTGTAAAGATTTATTTTTATAAAATAAAATACAAGTTCAAAAAATATAAAATTTATACCATAAAATAACTTGGATTTTTAGAAATTTTATAAAATCACTTTTGAAATTTGTGAATAAAATAACTTTTAAAAGAAAATTTCTCCAAGGTTTAGAATATTCCTTATAAATTAAAAATAAGGGAAATAAATAAACTCTCGCTTTGAAAAATCATTTACTACATAAAGCAAATTTAAAATGCAGAATTTTTTTATTCACACAAGGTGCAACCATTAAGTATATTCACTTACGGCTTTAATATCACACAAAATCCACAGATAATATTACATAAAATGCCGGTCGTAACAGGATGCAAAGGTAAGACACTTGCTGCATAGTGCCATTGATAATGTCATGTCAAACAGGGTAATTAACTGCAAGACTGCAAATGAGATATGGGATGCCTTGGAGACAAGATGCCAGGGAACTGATTCAATTAAGAAGAACAGGAGGACTATACTCACTCAAGAGTATGAGCACTTTGACTCAAAACCTGATGAGTCATTAACTGGTTTATGTGATAGATTTGTCAAACTCTTGAATGATCTGTCACTGATGGATAAGGAATATGATCTTGAAGATACTAATCTCAAATTCCTTTTAGCTCTTCCTGAAAGTTGGGATTTAAAGGCCACAACTATAAGAGACAACTATGCTCTTGATGAAACTACTCTTGATGCTCAAGACTCATGAACTTGAGATGGATCAAAGAAGCAAGAGGCATGGGAGAAAGTCAAGGACAGTCGCTCTTAAGGCTGAGGAAGAATCCCCTAAAGTGGCTGTCTTAAAGAAAGACAAAAGAAAGGCTCTCATCACAAAGTCTGATACTAAGTCATCAAGTCCTGATAGTGATGAGGATTCAGAAACTGAAAGTCTATCTGAGATGGACCCTGATGAAGAGATGATGAAGCTGTGTGCTCTTATGGTGAAAGGAATCACAAAAATTGCATACATGAAATTCAGAAGGGGAAAGAAGTTTTCCAGGAAAGGTGCAAGTTCTGATAAGAAAGGTTTCAGAATATCTGAAGGCAAATAAGGAAAGTTTGACAAAGGAGATTACTCAAATGTCAGATGCTAAAACTGTGGTAAGAAAGGCCACATATCTCCTGATTGCAAAAAAGTGAAGAGTGACAAAGGCAAGACACTTGTCACAAAGAAGAAAAGCTGGACAGACACTTCAGATTCTGAAAGTGAGGTGAACTATGCCTTGATGGCAAATGCTGATAGCAGTTCTGAAGCTGCTGAGTTAAAGGTACCTCAAACAACTTATGCTTTTCATACTGATGATATTAATGAGTTGAGAAGATATCTTAAAACTATGTTCATTAGTTATAGAGATCAAACTTTAACATGTGAAAGATTAACTTCTGAAAATCTTACTTATAAAAAAAGGGGAATGATTATTTAGAAAAAGAGTTAGTTATGTTCCATGAAACTTAGAAAGATAGAGATGATGTTTTCTATGTTAGAGATGAAGTGCTTAAAATGAATGAATCTCTAAAAACTGAGTTAGAAAAGGAAAGAGAGATTATCAGGACTTGGACTAACTCTGGCAGAACAACTCAGAATATGTTAAGTAGTGGAAACTAGAATGAGGGCTTAGGTTATAGAGATGATAAGAATAATAAAGGAACTGTAGAAAATGAGCCTATAGTTGTTAAACAAAAGCCAAAGGTAAATCCTGTTAAGTTTGTAGTTGTACAGTCTGATTATTGATAAATCAGAAGTTAAAGAGAAATTAACTTCTGACAAACCAAAACAGGATAAGCCAACTGAAGTTAACATAGGCTTAATGACAAAGAAGCAGCTTAAGCATAAGTTGAAAGATGTTAAGAATATAAACAAGGTAAAGCCACCTAGGAAAAATAGGAATGGAAAGGAAGGTGTGAATAAAAGCAATGATTATAAGCCCGTTCCTAATGCTCCTAGAAAGAAATGTTATAACTATGGAAATTCTAACCATCTGGCTTCTTTTTGCAGGAAGAATAAGAACATAAACTCCTTACTTTCAAAATTAGGAGTTAAGAGTCAGTTTGTTAGATATAGGCCACAAAATTCTTGTTTTTATTGTGGTAGTTTATGGCATTCCATTTATACTTGTAAGGAATATCATAGTTTGTACTATGATTATTATCAAATAAAACCTTCTTTAAATAAAGTTAGCATTATTCCTTCTAGTGTAAGTTCTGATGCAAAGTCTAATATTGTAAATTCTGATAAGAAAACTGTTAACATAAACTCTGTTGCTAAATCCGCTGCAAATGTTAACAAACTTAATCAGGCCAAAGGATCCAAGCAAGTCTGGGTCCTTAAAACTAATCATTAGTGGTCTTTATGATTGCAGGTCAACAGGAAAAACATCCTAGTTCTGGACAGTGGATGTTCAAGACATATGACTGAAAATAAAGCCATGCTATCAGACTTTGTGGAGAAAGCTGGGCCAGGTGTTTCTTATGGAGATGGTAATAAGGGAAAAACTCTGGGATATGGCAATATCAATCTTGGGAATGTCATCATTGAAAAAGTAGCTCTAGTCTCAGGACTTAAACACAATTTGTTGAGTGTTAGTCAAATCTGTGACAGAGGTTATCATGTGGATTTCTTTGAAGAACACTGTGAAGTTGTAAGTAAATCTACAGGCAAAGTGGTTCTGAAAGGATATACATTTATGAAGCCAAGCTTTCAACAAGTACTGATGGTTCTGCAATCTGTTTGTTAAGTAGAGCATCAATTGAAGAAAGCTGGAATTGGCACAAGAAACTCTCTTATTTAAATTTCAACAATATAAATGAACTAGTCAAGAAAGATCTTGTGAGAGGACTGCCAAAATCAGTATTTGCTCCTGATGGCCTGTATAATTCATGTCAAAAGGCAAAACAAAGAAAATCTTCATTCAAGAGCAAGACTGAATCTTCAATTTTTGAGCCTTATCACCTACTACATGTTGATCTATTTGGTCCAGTGAATGTCATGTCTATTGTAAAGAAGAAATATGTTATGGGCATAGTGGATGAGTTCACCAGATACACATGGGTGTATTTCTTGCACACAAAAAGTGAAACTGCATCTATCTTGATTGATCATGTCAAACAACTGGATAAATTGGTCAAAGACTCTGTGAAAATCATAAGAAGTGATAATGGCACTGAGTTCAAGAATTTAATATGGAAGAGTTCTACAAAGACCATGGAATAAAGCAGGAATTTTCCGCTCCTGGAACTCCACAGCAAAATGGAGTTGTTGAAAGAAAGAATAGAACTCTTATTGAAGCTGCACGAACTATTCTTGATGAAGCAAAGTTACCAACCTATTTTTGGGCTGAAGCTGTGCAGACTGCTTATTTTACTCAGAATGTAATACTTATCAACAAGCATGGAAAGACACCATATGAGATGGTGAAGAAAAAGAAGCCAAATCTGAAGTATTTTCATGTATTTGGATGCAAGTCTTTTGTTCTTAAGACTCATCCTGAACAGCTATCCAAATTTGATCTAAAAGCTGATGAAGGAATTTTTGTTGGATATCCACTTTCCACAAAAGCCTTCAAAGTCAACAATTTAAGAACAAGGGTAGTCATGGAATATATCAATGTCTCTTTTGATGATAAGAAAATTACTGGACTTGAAGATTTCAATAATCATGAACAGCTGAGATTTGAGAATGAAGTTTTAAATTATGATTCTGTAAATCCTGACAGTCTAAATCCTGATACTGCAAACTTTGATGGGTTAAACTCTGATGTTATTGAAACTGTAGTGACTATGCCAAAGGAAAATGCACCTGTGCAGGGGCAGCATATTGAAGATTTAACCACATCTCAAGAAGCATTAGAACCAAGAACATGCTCTTCAAGTTCTGATTCGTCAATTTCTGATGGGGCAAGTTCTGATAATTCTGGAAACTCAAATTCTGAAGGATCCAACTCATAGAGCATAATTCAGGGGGAACATCAGAAAATGTTGATGGAGACAACATGGATCATGAGGGAGCATCCAGTTCTAGAGATAACCTTCCATCTGCAAGGAAGTGGACTAAAGCACATACACCTAACTTGATAATTGGAGATCCTAAAGCAGGTATAAGAACTAGAACAACAACATCAAATGAATGTCTCTATCACTATTTTCTTTCTCAGACTGAACCAAAGAAAGTGGAAGAAGCTCTTCAAGATTCTGATTGGGTGCAAGCAATGCAGGAAGTGTTAAATGAATTTGAAAGAAATAAAGTCTGGACCCTAGTGCCAAGACCAAAGAACAGATCAGTTGTTGGTACAAAGTGGGTGTTCAGAAACAAAACTGATAGTGATGGCATAATTACAAGGAATAAAGCAAGGCTGGTTGCAAAAGGATATTCTCAATATGAGGGAATTAATTATGATGAAACATTTGCACCAGTTGCTATATTGGAAGCCATAAGGATATTTTTGGCTTATGCTGCTCACAAAAAGTTTACAGACTTTCAAATGGATGTAAAAAGTGCTTTTCTTAATGGAGAATTAGAAGAAGAAGTATATGTTAAACAACCTCCAGGTTTTGTAGATTCAAAATTTCCTCATCATGTCTACAGACTTGATAAAGCACTTTATGGCCTTAAGCAAGCTCTAAGAGTATGGTATGAGACACTAGCTCAGTTTCTTCTGGAAAGTGGATTTAACAGAGAGACTATTGACAAAACATTGTTTTTATCTCAACCATGGAAAGGACTTACTTTTGTTGCAGATATATGTTGATGATATTATTTTTGGTTCTACAAATGACAGACTTCGTAAAAGGTTTGCCAAGCGAATGCAGTCAAGATATCAAATGAGTATGATGGGAGAACTTAGCTATTTTCTGGGCCTTCAAGTCAAGCAGAATGAAGAAGGAACTTTTATTTGTCAATCTAAGTACACCAGAAATTTGTTGAAGAAGTTTGGAATGCAAGATTTTTCTAGTGCATCCACTCCTATGGCCACTGCAATAAAATTGGATAAGGATACTGGTACATCAGTAGATATTACTGATTACAGAGGTATGATTGGCTCACTACTCTATCTAACTGCATGTAGACCTGATATCATATATGCTACCTGTCTTTGTGCAAGATTTCAAGCAGATCCAAGAGAACCTCACTTAACAGATGTAAAAAGAATTTTTAAGTACCTTAAGGGTACAGCTGAACTAGGATTGTGGTATCCTAGAGAATCAGACTTTAAGCTAATAGGTTACTCAGATGCAGATTTTGCAGGATGCAAAATTGACAGGAAAAGCACAAGTGGAAGCTGCCAATTTCTTGGAGGCAGATTGGTTTCTTGGTTTAGCAAGAAATAAAAGTCAATTTCCACATCAACTGCAGAAGCAGATTACATTGCTGCAGGAAGCTGTTGTGCACAGATTCTTTGGATGAAGAATCAGTTACTGGATTATGGGTTAACATATTCTAAAATCCCTATTTACTGTGATAATCAAAGTGCTATTGTTATAACAGGTAATCCAGTTCAACACTGAATGACAAAGTACATCAGCATAAGGTACCACTTCATTAGGGAACATATGGATGAAGGTACAGTGTAACGCCCCCAAATCTGGGGTCAAGGGATTTGGTCTCACTATAAAACCTCAATACAAATTAACCTGTTTAATTAATAAACAAATGCCAGCGGAAGATATTTAGCATATATGACCCCAAACTAACCTAAAGGTTACAGTTCTAGAAATAAGAATTCCAAATTCCACAAATAAATTTTTAACTTTCTTTTAAAACTCTGTTCAATAAATTTCCAATTCTAAACTAACCCGCTAGTATAACTTCGAAAAGAAGTATACTAGGCCCATCTATAAAATAACACAATTATAATATAATATAATATAAACAATTTTATACAATAAAACTTACACTAGTTCGCAAACCCTGGACCAACCACCTTCCAAGAGCTTCTTCTTTACTTCCTTGAATTACGCAGCTAAACAGCGCAAGCTAATCCTCACTGGAGGTTAAATTTGAAAACATGCAAGTATGAGCGAAAGAAATGCTCATCAAGTTCATTATAATATATATATGGTTGTTTTGATATAAAACCGACATCTGCATTAGAGCAGAACATTTGAAATCATAATTGCTGAATCATAAAATTTTAGTTGAGGAACCCCAGAATTGATTCCTTAATTGTATTCAAAACCATTTTGATATTCTTGAGCGACATGTTTCAGCAATACTTTGAATCTTGACGAGAATAAAACTCGTAAAACAGTGTTTACGGAAATATCGTAAACCACAATAACATGAAACAATAGTTATGGATTGAATCATAAACTTTACTCAAAACCGAACTTTTCAAATTAATACTTATTTTGCTGTCATATCAAATTAGATATCAATACGAACTTTGATGCTCACAACACCCATACTGAAGTCAACATCAATCATCTATACTAATACCACCTTTGAAATTTAACAACAACGTAAGTATCAGCATAAGACAGGATCTGAATCAAAACCGCATTTTACCATTATTCCATAACAAAAACAGTTGATAAATCATTTATTATATACGAGTACTCAGACAAAAGGCAATATACGTGCCTGTGGCAAAAATTGTGTCATAATATTCCATATAACACTTAGAAATAGCCCTCCGATGGACCGTCCGTCCCGGTCACTTACGCAATTATGATCCAATCTTAAAACCTTTTATTGAAATGGGGTCATAATAATCGACACCCGAAATAATTTTATTCCTCCAATTCTTGGGAAGGAATATTCGCAACCAAATCACTTTTCTCACATCCAAAACATTTGTAAATCCGATAATTGGATAAGTAAAATCACTTAGCTATTCTGAACATAGAATATCGGAAGAATACTTGCATAAACAGAATTATTTAATTCAACGATATGTAAAACATTTATCTATTACGAACTGAATAGGGAAAGCAATACTTGTAAAATAATATTCCAGATAAATATCACTTGAACAATAAGTGATGTTAGAAATACTTGCCTTTGAGGTTTAGCAGTTAGTCACACTCGCAATAACGCATCTATTCTGACATTCGGTCTCAAAACGTCTCCATCTTTCTTTTCAACACTTCACCGATATGCTGCTCCTGCGATTGCTAGAAGCTAGATATCCAATGCCATTCCATTCCATTCTTTATCCAATATTTTGTCCTGATCAACTCGAATGATCCGCATCTATAATTAAAATATACAACTTTAATCGTCTAAACGATAATCAATCAACGAACTGCGCGTCAAAAGCCTTTCGTCTACCCATACGATAGCCCAAACATAAATATAACAGACAAACATAGGACTCTTGATCCACATACACACATAATTCACTTAGCACATAAGCACATAACTCTTGTATCACATAATTCATATCACATATGACTCGGTTCGTCAAAAGGGTCGACTCGGTATGCTTAACACTGAAATCGGGTCCAAAAATATGATTTATCGATCAATAATTGACTCAGAATAACTTGTAAAACAAGCGACCTTTCAAAACAAAAGGATTTGGGTCTCGAAAGTATTTTTATTGAAAGCGGAATATTTTTCTGAGTCTAGAGGCGTTCGTTTCGTATTAAACGGATTAACGGTTTATTTAATATTAATAAAATAAGAATAAATCAAAACAAATTATAAATTATTGAATCAAATTATGATTTTTGAAAATAATAAAAGATAATAATTTGAAATCAAAATAAATATTTTAGAAAAAATTTCGAAATAATGTTTTTGTAAAACGGACTTTTCCCAGGGTTATACCCCTCAAAATCAATCCCAAACAAAATAATTCAACTGTACTCTAATAAAATCAATAAATTTAACACACACAATGATTTATATTTGGACGTATAAACACGCCAGAAATGAAAAACACGGCAAAAAATGACTTCCTTCTACAAAAACTTCTAAAAATTATTAAATAAATATATAAACACTAACATGCTATAATATACACAAGTACGAAGGCGAAATTTCGGAATCGTTACCCAAAATAAATTCTGATCACCCCGAAGAGAATATATGATGTCCGGAAAATATCTCCAGAAAAATCCAAAATTAATAGCGATAGATATATACACGCTGAGATGCCATGTGGAGTAATCAACACCATCAAACTTCTTTTCTATGCCCCGAAAATAAATTAAAATGGAAAATATGCTCCGCAAATTTTCTTCTCAAAATCTCGCAATATATATACCTATGCGTAGGTATCGAAGCGCTGATCGTTTATATATATAACAATTGAAATTTGGATGTACGGTTTGTAAGATATGAATTTTTGAAAATTAAAAGTAAATAAATAAACGGTACAGGAGAGAAGAGACAACGAAGAGGGAATAAAGGAAAAGGAAGAAACAGGGGGTACTGGCACGTGAGAAAAAAGAAATGTGGAGGAAGGCGCAGGTGGGGGTCGCGGGAAAATAGGATTTTTTTTTCCATCACATAAGCAACTGACACGAGTCAAATAAATTGCTACATCTATGCTTTTCTTGCCACGTAGTAGAAAAGATTGGTACAACCTTTTTAAAGCCCGATCCTGACTCGTATTTTGAAATTTAACGATCCAAATTGTGGGTAAAAATAACCCAAATAATTTTCAAAACAATTTTAAAATTCCCGGAATAATTAAAAACTAGTGAAATAAAATTTTCATAATTTTTAAAATATTTTTAACTCGCAACTCATACCTGCATTTAGCGATTTAACGAGCAAACTTGCGAGTGAAACTAACTCTAAAAATTACCGAAATAATTCTAAACTTCTTAGAATATTTAAAAATTAATAAAATAAAATTTTCATAATTTTTAAAACTTTTTTGAATCGCGCACTATACCCACATTTTACGATTACACGAACAAACTTGCGGTTGAATTTAATAAAAAAATTCCGAAATAATTTTATAATTTTTGAAATTTTCAAATACTTATAAAATATATGTTTCATAATTTTTGAAGTATTCTTGAATTTAATACTAAATTTACACTTAAATACAATCAGAAAATCATTTAGGGATAAAAAATTGACAAAACATTGTTTTCTAAATTTTATAAAATTCTATAAATAATTATTAAAATTATAAAACCATAAAAATAATTTTAAAGATAATTTAAATATTTATGAAAATAATTTTTTAATAAAAGCAGTTTTAAAGATAAAAATAAAATGATACGACTCAGTAATTAATAATACATATAATACTCAATCACAACTGAGTCACACACAATTAATATTACATATAACACATAGTAGTCAAAATATTCATTCAATCCCTAATATTACTAAACGAACTCAATTTACCTATATCAATAAAATGATCGGCTTTCAAATAAACTTTGAAAATAATACATTTAAGTAAATATTTTCAGAAATTAACAATGATCGATAAAACACTTAACAATTAGCACATTACCCTTTAATAACACAAATTCGTCAAACAAAAATAAAATATCCACAATTTTATTCCTTCTAAATCATAAAAGCACATATATATATTCAAATAATATTTATAATAATTCTAAAAATACGGGATATTACAATCTACCCCCCTTATAAGGATTCCGTCCTCGGAATCAGCAGAAGAAAGCATTAAGGGTTTTGTTACCAACTTCCCAATCTTGCATTTGCAACTTTTCTCCAAATTTTCGATAACACTGCAATTCCTTATGCCACACAGTTATCACGGAAGCTTCACTCCGCACCATTGATTGGTTCAACTTCTCAATATTATCATTTTCATTGCCCGAGATATAGAGAGAAAGATAAAGAGAAAGAAAAAGAAAGAGAGAGATAAATAGAGAGAGAAATAAAGAAACAGACTGACTTCGTTGTACGCCACTGATATTTTAATCGCATTGCAATCCACTGTTGCTGTTGGTAATTCCATCACATAGCCTTCCTTTGACTTGACAAAGATAACTAAGCCCAACTTGATTGGCATACCTTCGAATATTTGAGATGATAAAATCATGGAATTTCAAAGAGAAAAGAATTTTATATCATAACGAGTGTCCCACCATTGTGGTTACCAAAAATCTGAATTTTTGAGAGAATGTTACTGAAATGAAAGAATAATTGAGAGATCAATATGCTCAAATGAACTGGGTATTGCGTGTCCAAATTAAGACACTACTAAAGGTTGTTAACCTTCTTATAGTCATAACACACACAAGTGATGGCGTCTCATCCAACTCCTATCACACAGACATGTATACCTTGTGTCCCCTATAGTTAGGGTTGTTCATCTCAGTCAGAGTAAAAGGAATTCAAAATCAAATGAATAAAACTGAAAAGATTTCAAAGCTGATATTTCTGAAGGAAATGAAATCCAGAGAACAAAATTCTGACACCAAATGAGCAGGTGTCACATCACCAATAAACTATCCACCATATAAGAAAAGTGGAAGTTAAATTATCATAACTTGGCACAGCTATCAAAACCTGAAAAATAGGCTTCATGACAGCCTCTGGCACATTTAAAACACAGATATGATTGAAAATGAGTGGTTAGGGAATATATCATTTAACAGGTACCTCTTTTTGAGAGATGATAAAAGAAGTTATAGAAAGAGAAGGTATTGCCAAGGTCTTAATACTTATCTTCTGTTTGAACTCTTTAGTTGACTCACCATCTAATTCTAGACACTTCTTATGTTCCAATGATGTCGATAATCTTCATCGTCGTCGAATCGTAGTAGCCTCGAAAGATTCCACAATAGATGTTTGCAACTGCCAGGAGTTTTATCCAGCTCAACGCAACCATCTCGAATGAATACACCTATCTTAACTTACTCGTTGGTACTATATCCAATAGTCCAACAGGAACTCGATATGAGCTCAAACGTCCTCACGGAGCTATACACACTCCTACACACTCTCGTTTCTAGTTTACTATAACATCAGCTCTGATACCAACCTATAACGCCCCCAAATCCGGGGTCAATGGATTTGGTCGTCACTATAAAACCTCAATCCAAATTAACCTATTTAATTAATAAACAAATGTCAGCGGAAGATATTTAACATCTATGACCCCAAACTAATCCAAGATCTTTTAACGTTACAGTTCTAGAAACAAGAATTCCAAATTCCACAAATAAAATTTTCACTTTCTTTTAAAACTCTGTTCAATAAATTTCCAATTCTAAACTAACCCGCTAGTATAACTTCAAAAAGAAGTATACTAGGCCCATCTATAAAATAACACAATTATAATATAATATAATATAATATAAACAATTTTATACAATAAAAATTACACTAGTTCGCAAACCCTGGACCAACCACCATCCAAGAGCTTCTTCTTTGCTTTCTTGAATTACGCAGCTAAACAGCGCAAGCTAATCCTCACTGGAGGTTAAATTTGAAAACAGGCAAGTATGAGCGAAAGAAATGCTCAACAAGTTCATAATAATATATATGGTTGTTTTGATATAAAACCGACATCTGCATTAGAGCTGAACATTTGAAATCATAATTGCTGAATCATAAAATTTTAGTTGAGGAACCCCAGAATTGATTCCTTAATTGTATTCAAAACCATTTTGATATTCTTGAGCGACATGCTTTAGCAATACTTTGAATCTTGACGAGAATAAAACTGGTAAAACAATGTTTACGGAAATATCGTAAACCACAATAACATGAAACAACGGTTATGGATTGAATCATAAACTTTACTCAAAACCGAACTTTTCAAATTAATACTTATTTTGCTGTCATATCAAATTAGATATCAATACGAACTTTGATGCTCATAACACCCATACTGAAGTCAACATCAATCATCTATACTAATACCACCTTTGATATTTAACAATAACGTAAGTATCAGCATAAAACACGAGCTGAATCAAAACCGCATTTTACCATTCAATAATAGTTGATAAATCATTTATTCAATGAATATAAAAATGATCTGATAATTTAGATTAGGATCATTCTCCGACGGACGTACTATCACATGCTGATCAGCCCGTGTGATAGCACAAGGTCATAATTCGTAGAAACGTGACCCCAAAAATACGAGTACTCAAACAAAAGGCAATATACCTGCCTGTGGCAAAAAATATGTCATAATATTCCATATGGCACTTAGAAATAGCCCTCCGCTGGACCGTCCGTCCCGGTCACTTACGCAATTATGATCCAATCTTAAAACCTTTTATTGAAATGGGTTCATAATAATCGACACCCGAAATAATTTTATTCCCCCAATTCTTGGGTAGGAATATTCGCAACCAAATCACTTTTCTCAAAATCCAAAACATTTGTAAATCCGATAATTGGATAAGTAAAATCACTTAGCTACTCTGAACATAGAATAACGGAAGAATACTTGCATATAGGCCTGTCAATGGATCGGATTTGGATCTGATCGGCCTAAATCCATATCCATATCCATTTATATTTTCGGATTCGGATTTGGATCGGATCGGCTCCGGATTTTTATAGGCCGATCCATATCCGGATCCGTTCGGATCACGGATTTCGGATCGGATATCCACTCCATTTATGTATATTAATTTTTTTTAACTTCAATTATTACAAAATCTTTTTAAAATTGACAATTTCAAAAAATATTAAAATACAAGTAGAATATAACGAAGTCCAAAGATAAATTATGAACTAAAATTTGATTTTTGAAACAAACATACTATTGGGTTGTACAGTATATTTAACAATGAAAAAAATTGATCCTGCAAAATGAAAGTGTTATGTGAATTGAGAGTTGGGTTATGCGGCTCTAAAATGTAAAAGAACTGGGGTTATAGAAATGGACTAGACTATAGAGATCGAACTGAATGAAATATAGATAATGGGACTTGACTCGAGGATAATGGGACTTGACTCGAGGATAACGGGACTTGACTTGGAAATAAAAGTGTTATATATATGAATTGAGACTTGGGTTATGTGGTTTTAAAAGATAAAAGAACCAGGGTTATAGAAATGGACTAGACTATAGAGACTAAACCGAACGAAATATAGATTATGGGACTTTACTCGAGGATAATACATTTAAAATTAGAATTATTAAAAAATATTTTTTATTACATTATATGTATATATATAAACCGGATCGGGTTATTAACGGATCAGATCGACCTAAATCCATATCCGCTCCATTTATATTCGGATTTTTCTTATCGGATCAGATCTAGGATCGGATTTTTAATAGGTCGATCCATATCCACTAAAATGGTCTCGGATCAGATCGGGTCGGATCGGATTTTCGCTCCATTGACAGGCCTACTTGCATAAACAGAATTATTTAATTCAACGATATGTAAAACATTTATCTATTACGAACTGAATAGGGAAAACAATACCTGCATAATATGATTCAAGATAAATATCACTTGAACAATAAGTGATGATAAAAATACTTGCCTTTGAGGTTTAGCAGTTAGTCACACTCGCAATAACGCATCTATTCTGACATTCTGTCTCAAAACGTCTCCGTCTTTCTTTTCAACACTTCACCGATATGCTGCTCCTGCGATTGCTAGAAGCCAAATATCCAATGCCATTCCATTCCATTCTTTATCCAATGTCTTTTCCTGATTAACTCGAATGATCCGCATCTATAATTAAAATATACAATTTTAATCCTCTAAACGATAATCACTCGACGAACTGCGCGTCAAAAGCCTATCCTCTATCCATACAATAGCCCACACATAAATATAACAGACAAACACATGACTCTTGATCCACATACACACATAATTCACATAGCACATAAGCACATAACTCATGTATCACATAATTCATATCACGTATGACTCGGTTCGTCAAAAAGGTCGACTCGGTATGCTTAAAACTGAAATCGGGTCCAAAAATATGATTTATCGATCAATAATTGACTCTGAATAACTTGTAAAACAAGCGACCTTTCGAAACAAAAGGATTTGGGTCTTGAAAGTATTTTTATTGAAAGCGGAATATTTTTCTGAGTCTAGAGGCGTTCGTTTCGTATTAAACGGACGAACGATTTATTTAATATGAATTTTTGAAAATTAAAAGTAAATAAATAAACGGTACAGGAGAGAAGAGACATCGAAGAGGGAGTAAAGGAAAAGGAAGAAACAGGGGGTACTGGCGCGTGAGAAAAAAGAAATGGGGAGGAAGGCGCAGGTGGGTGTCGCGGGAAAATAGGATTATTTTTTTTTCCCATCACATAAGCAACTGACACGAGTCAAATAAATTGCCACATCTCTCCTTTTCTTGCCACGTAGTAGAAAAGATTGGTACAACCTTTTTAAAGCCCGATCCTAACTCGTATTTTGAAATTTAACGATCCAAATTACGGGTAAAAATAACACAAATAATTTTTAAAACAATTTTAAAATTCCTGGAATAATTAAAAACTAGTGAAATAAAATTTTTATAATTTTTAAAATATTTTTAACTCGCAACTCATACCCGCATTTAGCGATTTAACGAACAAACTTACAAGTGAAACTAACTCTAAAAATTACTGAAATAATGCTAAAATTCTCATAATATTTAAAAATTAATAATATAAAATTTTCATAATTTTTAAAATATTTTTGAATCGCGCACTATACTCGCATTTTACGATTACATGAACAAACTTGCGGGTGAATTTAATAAAAAAAATTTCCGAAATAATTTTATAATTTTTGAAATATTCAAATACTTATAAAATATAAGTTTCATAATTTTTGAAGTATTCTTGAATTTAATACTAAATTTACACTTAAATACAATCAAGAAATCATTTAGGGATAAATAATTGACAAAATATTGTTTTCTAAATTTTATAAAATCCTATAAATAATTATTGAAATTATAAAACCATAAAAATAATTTTAAAGATAATTTAAATATTTATGAAAATAATTTTTTAATAAAAGCAGTTTTAAAGATAAAAATAAAATGATACGACTCAGTAATTAATAAAACAAATAATACTCAATCACAACTGAGTCACACACAATTAATATTACATACAACACATAACAGTCAAAATATCCATTCAATCCCTAATATTACTAAACGAACTCAATTTACCGATATCAATAAAATGATCGGCTTTCAAATAAACTTTGAAAATAATACATTTAAGTAAATATTTTCAGAAATTAACAATGATCGATAAAACACTTAACAGTTAGCACATTACCCTTTAATAACGCAAACTTGTCAAACAGAAATAAAATATCCACAATTTTATTCCTTCTAAATCATAAAAGCACATACATATATATATATATTCAAATAATATTTATAACAATTCTAAAAATACGGGATATTACATACAGTGGAATTGCATTTTGTTCCAACAGATCAACAACTAGCAGATATCTTCACAAAACCATTGTGTGAAGCTACTTTTACAAGATTGGTAAATGAACTTGGAATGGTTTCAGGTTCGTTCTCTAAGTCTGCTTAGTTTATGTTCCGATAGATCAGACTTTATGATCAGTATTTACAGATATTACTATCTTTGTGAATTATGTGCTTAAATTGAAATTTTCTAACTGCTGATTGTTATCTGATGTGAATTTCTAAACTCTGATAGTGATATGAATGTTTTTGTGACTATTCAATCCAATGAGGATAACTGCGCTAGATGCTAATCTAGTAGTCTTTAATATACTAAAGATCCCATATTTGAAGTAATTGTTTATGTGAAAATATTTTAACACAAGCAAATTCTGATATTGAGCTTAGTTAAAATTTACTTTGTGTATCTTATTACTAAGTCAAAAACTAGAATAGTGCTTCTTATCTGTTAAGTTCTGATGTTAAGTAAATATGATGGATGTACTAAGTGCTGATAAGCCTCACTTATCAAAAGAAAAAGAAAAAGAAAAGAAATAAATATCAGGTACTCCTTTGAGATCTAGAGTAAAAATGTGGAAGGGAAGACCCAAGTGCATTGCTGGTATTAAGTAATATGTATTAGAAAAGCAAAATAAAATTTTCTTGGTGACTTTTCACATTCTCTGATTACTGGAGAAATACTCTGATAATAGCATAACTTCTGATAAGTAGTTGTGACTCACTTACACTGAGAAGCTACTGTAAAAAGGAATTTCAAAAGATGCATAAAATTAGCACAAAACTGTTGAGGTGGACTCATGCATGAACTCATTCTATAGTAGACTTCAGAATAATGACAAATTTTGAGCAAATTTCTTAGTTATGCCTTATTTCTAAGATGTACTGAAGTGAATCAGACTTTACTCTTTGTCTGATATTTAGCTTAATGCACATACTTACACTCCATATGAATGATGAAAATTACTGTGGTGATCAATGTTATTTTTAGATGAACAGTTTAAGTGTCAGTTGCATAAATTCTGAGGACAAGTTCTGATGGAAGTTCTGATGATTTAGTTCTGATGTACTCATATCAGTATTTGTGTGAAGAATTACAGAAATAAACATTCACTTTTCGAGTGAAGGAGCCATATTCTGATGACTTTTAAATTCTAATAATAATCAAGTTCTGATGCTGACGTGGCAGTATTTATTTACTTGGTTTATTTTTGGTCATTACTTGAACGGTCATATTTTCTCAGAATATTGGTTTAAGTGAGATAAAACAGTCATAATCATTATGGGTTAGTGGTTAGAGTGTATGTCTTGAAAACCTACATGTGCACAATAATTATTATTATTTCCCGTGCCCATTAACTCTGGCTTTAGATCGTTTAATGACTATTATTAGTACACATTGGTTTAGGGATACGAGGTATCATTACTTTTACCTGTAACTATTAAATCCTCCTTGCGTCTCTTGGTATTCTATTGGTTATTTAAACCAACTATTCATTCCAGCCAATACATCTTCCATTTTTCTCAAACTCACTCTTTTTACATACTCATCAAAAACATGGTTCATTTTAACTTGCTCCTGAACTATGATACTTTTACTATCGAGTTAAGTAATGATGATTGGCGACAGGAGTGGCATTTAACTGTCATTCCTGAAGAGATCTGGAACTTAGTTCCACAAGAGGTTCAGACATACCTCTTATTCTTTTATATGGACTATCATCTCCATTGTGATCATCTGGAAGAGGAAAGGAGAGAAGCTCTCCGTCAACAAGAACGAATCATTCGTCTTGTAGTGCTCTTCATCAGCAGCAGAAGAAGCTAGTCGTTAGGTCTTCTTAGACTAGGACTAAGGCTGTTGATGTTAAGATTCTAAGATTAGGTCTATCTTGTACTTTTTGCATGTAATTGATACATTTTATCAAATGTAATCATCTGAAATGTGAATGAAATTTTATTTAATTGCAAGATTTGATCTTTGTTTCTCAAATTCTATGACTGTGCATGTTTTATTTGCAATTTTTTAATCTTTACTTCATCAATTTTAAATTTTATCCTGTGATGAATGTTTTGATTTAATAATGGTCAATAATAAATTTTGATGATTTGAGAAAACAATGAGGAACAGGTTCCAATATCAGAACCTGTTGTTGCAGAAGCTGAGAAGATCTCTTCTCAGAAAGATACTGAAACTGGGAGTTCTAGGCCCCTAAAAAGGCTTAGAAAGCTAAATTCTAATGATGAAGCTCCCAAAGTATCTAATTCTGCAAAGAGACATAAAAAGTAAAGAGCCAGGAGGGCTTTAAGTAGATCATCTCACTCTGAAGATATTCTGGAAGCAGCAGCAAAGGAAGGGGGTCAGGAATCTCTGATCCCAACAGAACCTATAGTCATTGAATTACTTCCTACTGCTGAATCAGCTCACAAGTCTCCTATTCAAGAACAAGAGGATATTCCAGAGAAAGTGCCTACACCTCTTGTGTCTCCAATAATTGATCTAGTACATGTTGAAGATCCAGGTACAAGTGCTGAAATTGATATTCATAACTTGATTGTGCCTGAGGTTCTGTACTTGGAAGCTCCACCAACTCAACTCACTCCACCAACAACACCAATTCTAGATGCTGATTTCAATGAAGATATTCCAACAACACTTATTCTGAATGTGGATGATGAAAATCAGATTTTAGGTGGGCATCAACATTTGGATGTTGATTAGAACTGAGTTGCAGATCAGAATTTAGAGGATGATGGTGAAGCCTTTATAGCCTCACATACTGTAATTCTATCAGAGGATGTTGATACTGTAGGCTCTATAAGTTTTGATGCTGATAATGCTGAACTTACTGGTGAAGTTGCTGCAAATGTAGATGCTGATGCAGCTGGTCCATCTGGACATGCACCTCAACAAGCTCCATGCAAAGCTGATTTGATCAAGAAGTTTGTTAGAGAGGATGCACCAGTACCTTGGAGTGAAACTCCTAGAGGAAAGGAGTGGATTAAGGAATGGAACACAGTTAGTTTTGTTCCTACAGAAAAAATTCTTGCTGAGCACATTGCCAAAGCTGATGAAATGCTGATACATGATGATTTCAAGGCACAGCTGAGAGTTACTGCAATGAGTACTAGGCACCTTCAAGGTCAACACTCAATAACTCATGACAAGGTGAATAAAAATCAAGAATCTCTAATCCAGCAAGATATGAACATAAAATTGGAAAAGAACAGATTTTTCAAGCCAGCCTTTGACAGAATTGGGTATATTGAAAAGACTCGGGAGAAGCAACAAGTTCAAATTTTTGAAATTATAAAGAATCAAGTTTCTCAGCAAACTCAGCTCAATGAGATCCAATCCTCAGTAGAATTGCTTGTCTCTCTTCTTTTACCTGCTGATGCCAAAAAGGGGGAGAAAGTAATTAAGTCCAAATGCAAATCTAGTCAAGTACTGAAGGGTAAGGATGATAGAAATGATGACTAGGGAAACTCTGGAATGGATAGAGGTCATGGTCAAGGCAAATGTTTTTCATCAAGCAAAGATGGAACTACAAGTCAAAGAACAAGTTCTGATACTGGGAGAAGAATAAGTTCTGATACTGGTAAAAGGATAAGTTCTACTGAACATCTGGAACTTGATGAAGAGATTTCAAAGATATTATTTCTCAAAGAAAATCCTGGAATGGACTTTGAAAGTCTAAAGGAAGAAGAAGCTAGACTTAAAGCAGAAAAAGTCAACTCCAAGTCTAAAGCTTCTGTTGTTGAAAAGAAACTTCCAAAACCTAAGGGTATTGTGATTAAGGAGAAGACAAATTCTGAGGCAACCAAAGCCAAATCACAAGTGGAAGTAGATCCAAGATCCAAGGGCAAAGAAAAAATTGGTGAACCTGTAAAGGTATATATGCCAGTTATGGATCTGGAAGAAAAATCTGATGAAGATGCTAGTCTGATTTTGAAGAAAAAGGATATTCAAACAACCTCTGACATAGCTCATGTTGTTCAAGATCAGGACTTAGTAAATTCTGATATTTCAGTGAAGCAAGCAACCTCTGACATAGCTCAAGTTGGCTTGATATCAGAAGATAAGGAAAAGGAAACCTTTGACATTGCTCATGTTAAACCTTCAAAGATTCTACTACCAGGATTCACCAAAGCTCAACATACTCAACTTTTGAAGACTACATCAAGTGGTTTTGAAGCAAGAGTTGTTACAGGAAAGGAAGCAAGAGATAAATCAGGATTGGGTAGTTCTAAAGAGAAGAGAGTACATAATACTACTAATGATCCAACTTCCTTAAGTGAACCAGGTGTAGGAGCAACTCCAAAGAGATTGAATCAACTTGAATCTGTACAAATGGTTTACCACTCTGTTTTGAAAGAAGATATCATTTTATACTTTATGATAGATGGGAGGGTATTCCAGATCAGGGAGAATGCTATTTCATTGAAGTATTTTGAAGAACTGGAATATGTTCTATTTCTGCTTCAAGTGAAAAACAGATTAACAGATGGTGATACAGGGTGTTTAAAATCAAATATTCAAAGACAGAAGAAGCTTTACTCTGTAAAGTCTGACATCCGTACCGTCCTAAGTACAGATCTCACAGTGGAGAAATTGTTGAAATGAAGCCTAATACTGCTAAAATCATCACTATATTTTCTGGTATTAAGGGACTTAAATTCAATCTAGAGTCTGATAAAGCCACATCATCATACTAGATCAGGATATAAGGAAAACTAAAATAAATGATCTCAGGGCTGCTATTTTCCAAACTGGTGAAGATACAGTTGAACTGAAAAATGCTAAAAGGAGGATGGTCAATGAACTTGAATATGTTGAGAGATGTTTATTGAAGAACTATCTCAGAACAACTCCTGACATCAAAGAGATCAGGAATTGAAGCCAATTCAAAGATCTACAACTGCTTAAATTCTGAAGTGTCTGTAGACTGAAGCTGATATCAGATTTGAGGATAGTAAAACTATAAGGACTGTAAGTTGTAGTTATCTAGTCATATTCACATGCATTTGTACTTAATATTTTTGACATCATCAAATATCTGTTAAACTTGTATATTATGCTAATTTATAAGTTGGGGGAGATTGTTAGATATATTTGTGATGTCATGTCTAATATGATTTGTGTTTAGTTTTCAGATCTTACTTAACAGGACAAACCAGTACTTAACTGGAAATCAGTACTTATACTGAAGTCAGGACTTAAGATATCAGAACTTAAGTTGTCAGAACTTAAGTTATCATGAGATATTTATCAGGAGATAATATCAGAACTTAAGGAGGCTTTCAGATAAGGAAGGCGGCTGATTGAAAGGAAAGAAGATCAAGACAAATACAAGAAGAGATATGCATGAAGAAGAATTCTATGAAGAATAGAATACTTGGAAGAAAAGATAACTGATTGATATATATTGGGAAGCAGAATTATATTCGATATTAGAAGATTATCTTGTAACTGTGTAGTATATAAACACATACATAAGGTTTACACTATATGTGTTATCTTAATCAAAATTATTATTCATTGTAACCCTAGCAGCTCTCGTGATAATTTGTTCATCACTGAGAGAGAACAGTTCTTTGTAATAGAGTTTATTGTGTTAAATAAAATCTGTTTTCTGTTACTTGAGTTCTTATATTCGATTTGATTGTAGTAAACACTGTATTTAACCCCCTTCTACAGTGTGTGTGACCTAACAGTCACCTATAGAAGAGACCTTATCTTCTAAGAAGGAAATTCGAGAGGCCATGCTGTGTTGAGATTCAACAACATCTATGATAGTATTTTTCACACTTTTGAATTCAGCTGAGGTAGGTGTGTGAAGCAAAAATCCATCAATTTTCTCCTTGACAACAGCATGAGACTTCTTCATTTCATCAAGGTCAGAGTGAATTCCTTTAATAGAAATAGTGGAGGCCTTAAGATGCAACTTCAGATCAGGAGCTTGTATTTCATCATAGGCACGATGAACATGTTGCAGGCCAATAGCAGATGAGATGGAAGTATTTGCAAGTTTCCATTTATAAACCCATTATGTCTGTCAAAAATGTTCAGCATTAGCATTGTAATAAGAAGGATTTTTATTGAATTGTGAAGAAGAACCAACATTGGACTTCTTAGATGCATCAATTGCAGACTTAAGTTGAGCTGTGTCAGAATCATCTACATCACTGTCATCATCAGAATCAGACAACCCATCAGAAGAATTTGTAGAATCAGGCAGAATTGCTTTGCCTTTATCGAAATCCTTTGCAAGAGGTGCATGTGGATGATGAGTTCCTCAAACAGAAACATGGTAACACCTAAATCTCTCTGTTCTTTTCAAGTGATCTCATCACTTCTCACACAATATATTACTTTTAAGAGTAATATTGTTCTTAAAGAAGAAACTTTATAAGAAAAAAAACTTATAAGATTCTTGTCTCAAAGATACCTCTCCTTTTGCCTGTACATGAGACTGCCACTAAAAAAATTATTTTTTTAATCTAATATTTTCACACAGTCTCACAGAAAGGCTCAATTCACACATTTAGCAAAGAAATAAGAGATGGCTGAGAAGAGTTGTATGCTTGTCATATAAATAGAGGTAACCTCAAAGAAGAGACTATTTATAATCATACAAACATGAGAATATATGAGTAAGTTAGCAATACCTGAAGGTGAGTCCTCAAGTGGAAGTGATGAAAGTGGAGGAACAAACAGCACATTAAGATGCTTCTGCAAAATAGCAATCAGTAGTGGATCATCAATAGTAGCTAGTGCAGTTGAAGGATGATTCTCAGTAGAAGCTGTTGTAACATCTGGATTTAGTCTGTCAGGAGAAGGTGAGAGACCAACATCAGTACTTTGAACTGATGGTTCTTGTGGAGTCTGAGAAATGGGAGCTGCTTCAGCAATGCTTGGGGAAGGTTCTTGTGTGCTCTTCTCAAAAATAGGATCATTTATGATTGCATCCACCTTTGATAGTATATCCTGATGAGTTTGCTTTTCCTCTAGTAGTTGAACAGAGTCAGCAAGAAGATCACTCTGAGCAATATTGCAATGATTTGTGCAGCCTCGGTGTCTGCATCTTCCCTTTGAGAAGATGGTTCTTGTGTGACTGGATGTGTTGCAATTGCTAAATCCCTTTGAGACTTAGGTTCTTGTATACTGACATCCTTGGCAAGAGGCTAAGTCTTTTTCTTCTTTCTGATGTAGCCAACTACTTCTTCACTTTTTCTTTTCAACTGACTCTTTGCAGGTTTCTTATATTCAGTAGTTGCTTCAATTACTGGAAGCTTGTCGAGCAGAACACTAGCATCAGTAGTTGGCTGTTAGGGAGAAAACACGCGCTAATATTCACGCAAGTATATGCTTTCACAAGTAGTATAAGATATAAATCAGATTTGTTCCCACATAGAGTGGTTTAGGTTAAGTTCAATTTATGCACCTATACAACAATGTATGGTTATCGCTCAATGCTAAGACAAATAACAAATTGGGTTTTTATTAAATAAAGAGATTATAATAAATAACATTAACTAAGAGAATTGAGGTTGAATTACTATATATGATAAACATGGGATTCGAACTTCATTACTACTTCATTCAATAGCCTTTTCGTTCTTAACCTTAGCATGTGATGGTGATGACACTAATCAGATAACACGAAACTGATAAACGCCAACTTTCGTTGCACGAGTACCATTCTACCAGACAACCACAAAAGAGATAGAAGCTGAATAGGCACCAATTATATTGAGACCCTATATGTCTATAGAATTTGACAACATAACGGTTTAAGCACAAGTTATCCATAATGATTACATAGGGAAAGTAAAACGGTTAGAGTTACCTACGAATCATGCATACACATACATGAACCTATGCTAGCCTGGCAAGTTCTAAACCTCTATATTCACTGTCGCTTCAATAGAGATTAACACGCTATCTTATATGTTAGCTACGCACATAAGACGAATTAGCACAACCAATACTAGGATATCAATCAATCACCACACACCAAGATATCGAAACAAATTATTTATTGAAATCCATAAGTAAATCCGCTAGAATCCCATGATAACTATTAGCCCATAATTGAACTCATCATCACCATGGGTTCATATAAAAGCATTGTATAAAACTAGGTCTTAATAAACTGAATAATAATTAAAGTACGAATAAACGAGATCTAGGTTCAAAAAGAATGAAAACGAGCATCTAAAGTTACAACTAATTCAATGAATCACAAGTTAGAAAACAAGATCTTCTATTTCAGAGTTGTTTTGTGCTTCTAGGTCTTCTCCTTGGTATCCCAATCTTCGCGGATGATGAAAACCCTTTTTTAAGTATATATACGCCCCTAATGGACCTGGACCCTTAAAATCGTCAAATTCCACCCAAACAAGGCTTTTTCAGCGAAATCAGTGACCAACCGCGCCTCAGGCGGCCACCTCAGCTCCCAAGCGGGCGCCTCAGCTCCCAAGTGGCCGCCCCACATCCCAGGTGGGCGCCTGGAGCCTGTCTGGAAAAAATTCTGATGAATCTTGTTTTGGCCATAACTTGAGTTCTACTCGTCAAAATTAGGTGATTCAACTGTCCACGTGAAGCTAACGAGATTCTATACAACTTGACAATGGCCTTGACTTCCCAATCTGATCAGTTTTCATCATATTTCCTTTAAAAGCTCATTTCTTCATATAATTGATACCTGAAATGCAATAACACAAAAACATATCAAAATACCAACAACTCGAGTCCAAAACACCAATTTAAGCTTGTAATAAAGCGTTCCAAGTGGATATAAAATCCACTTATCACACCCCCAAATTTAATCGATGCTTTTCCTCAAGCATAAACAGACTCAAAACTACAAAACAAACCTAATGCATGAATGTAACTACGTGAATGCAACTAAATGATAATGCAATCGATCCCCTCAAAATAACCATAACCAAATGAATAAGCCAATGCTTCTAAGAATGCAATAACTTAAAATGGAGTTTGAATAAATCCCATAAACCAACTCACAAACCAGAAATGTGCGTGTGTGGAATGCTTAACAGATATCTCTCGATACTAGATTAATAACCATAACTTATCTATCATCGAAATAATCAAAAGTTTATAAACTGAATAGACAATAAACGCATTATGACTCACAACACCTCCTTTCTACTAGAGTTATACAAGGATTCACACTATTATTGAACACATAACAAAGATGCTTATTTGACCGTGCAATGAATGAGGTCCCAAAAGACTTATGCAATAATACCCATGTAGCGGGAGTTAGGTTAGCGGATCCCAGACTATAAAAGCCTTAGGTCACTAGGCACAAAGTCCCCTAAGAACTTAATAACTCGAGTATTAAAGAGCTCACTCTTGATTAATTATGCATAAACACATACTTTTTTTCCTTTTTTTCTTTTTTTTCAATAATTTCTGAATGAGTGTGTTTCACTCCATCTCATTCAACCCTAGACTACTCATAAAAATATGAGCCGACTACTATCCATTTGACGTCTAGCCTTACAACAACTAGCAATGAAATCCAAGTTTTTCTCCAGATAAAAAAAATAGTGTTTTTACGTCATTACGAGAATATCACAAATTCTAAATATAACCAAGTGATTAAATCTCAACAACAAACAAGTATGATCATGATCTAGATCAAAAGCAACCCTATAAGACTTTATGAAAATATTTTTTTCTGGCATGCAAATCAATTCATTAGGACTTAAACATCCCTCTGTTCGTCATCACCACACTCAAATCAACATCAACTTATCAAATATCATAGTTCATCTTAAGGGATCATGCTAAATATGCATGCAAATGCAACTATATGAAATCACATAAAAACAAACAAATATGTCCTAAATGAACAATCATGCAAATATGAATGAACTACAACTAAACATGCAATATTAATCTATATGAATCTATATGGACACACATACTACTAATCCTTACATTATCACCCCCAAACTTAAAATTTTCAATGTCCTCATTGAAGGTAATAATAAGGATTTCAGGCATACCTAGTTAGCGGGAAAATCACCCTCTTCGGGTGGAGGATCAGGTGGCCAATCAACCTCGCCACCAGTGTCTCGACAAACAGTACCAAAAGCGTGTGTCAAATCTTCAGCAAAATATCGGTGGATGACATGCATGGCCTCCATACGCCTAGTCAATCTTTTATACTGCGCATCACCAACACAAGTCCTATCAACTGTCTGTGGCGCATGAGAACTGTTAAACCTGGGATTGATTAAATGGTACCATTAAATAGACCGTATCATAAGGAATAGAATTATATGAATTTGGAAAACAAAGGACAACAGAAGAAGCTCGCCGAAATCTTTGAACGCCGGCGGTGTTCTTGATTTCCCGCCAAAAATCCGGCCGTTCTGTTGATTGTTTGGAAAAATTAAATGCACGAAATGATTTCTGGGAAGAAGGGGAATATATCTGCAATTTTTGGTGAAGAACGGAGCGAAATCGACCGGCCCGGAGTGTCGCCGCCGGTTCGCTGGGGAAGACAGCAAAAGTTGCTGTTTAGCCCCATAGTTTTGTAGAAGTTTGCATTTTCGTCCCTGGAGTTCACAAATGTTATAAAAACGAGATTGCTGTTTCAAAAACTTGTAAAAATAGTATTCCCTATTTATTTAATTTTAAGAAAATTGTTTTATTTTTTTAAAAATTCCAAAATTCATTTTTTAATTTCTAAAAATTATTTTTAATTATAAAATAAATTCTAATTAATTAATTAATTCATTTTAGTTGATAATTAATTATTTAATAAGTCAATTAATTTAAATATTAATTGATTAATTTAATTAGTTAATAATTAATTTTAATTGATTATTTAATTAGATTTAATTATTTACTTTGATTTAAAAAATTCTGAAAAATAGTTTCGAGCATTAAAAATATTATTTTAAATTATTTTCAAGGCTCGATAATTATTATAAAATTATTTTAAAGTCAGATTCGGGTGTTCGAACCATATTATTTAATTATAAAATGATTCGGAGACACGTTTTAATTCCGAAAAATATTCAAAAATTCGTATTAAATACTTGAAAAATTATTTTGATTGATGCATAATAACACCTCACTTATAAACCATTACACCTCAAAAGGGTTTCTGAAAATTTACATATTCTTTGCCATTATTACAATTCATAAGTATAAATAATTCTGGTACATCAAAAGTTGAAAGCCTAGCCTATTGGTAGTTCCTACCTCAGCTACAACGGCATCAACGCCTACAGAAAACTGCGGAACGTTTCCTATCCGCTCACGAATTGGGAGCTTGGTCCTGTTCATCTTGTCTATCTGTTGTTGTATGATGAAAGAAGAAAGCAAGGGCGAGCAACAAGCCCACCAAAATAATATGTATAATGATTTACAATATGTGAGCATCCTCATAGTACTCATGAAAGTCTTGGTCAAGTAAAAATGAACCAAGTTGATATCTTAACGCGACAAGTCACATAATATTCAGTATATATATACATATATACTACTCAAAATCTTTGAAATCCTCTGACATGTATAATGTACACAGAGTTCCAGTTTATAACTGTATAAAAATATCGTTGCAAGGTGATCTCATATATCTAACCTTGTCTCAACATTTTTCTGAAAATCTTTGTCATGCATAAGATAATCATTAACCAGATATAAGTTGAAAAGATGAAGTTACAAGATACTCCAATATACTTATATCTTTTTCCGAATTCTACTTGAACTACCACCGTTCAAGGTATAAAAGTTCATCCCATAGATGAAGCTACAAGACAAAACTTATATAGAATCAATCTTTGAAATATCATCAAAATGAAATGAAGTTACAAGATACTTCATTTGATAAAAACATCATTTTGAAAACTCGACCCTGCCAATACTCAACAATCGCCCAGCTGTAGCCTTTCTTTCGAAGTACTTTGGGTAGTGTTGCAGAAATATCCAACTGGATGATGAACTCATTACGGGAGTTTGCCGCGCCAGGAAGACCACTCACGATGATCAGTCGTAGTAGTGCAACCCCACCATTTTCTACATTTAGAGGAGAACAGTCAGATTTACTTGTCAACCGAACACTGGACTCGTAAGGAATGGACCGTCTTAGCGGAACTTCCGGGCCATTTGGGCCAATAAATAAGGTTGGGCCGGCGCCACTCGACCACTTACGCCACTCCTAGTTCAGATGAAATCCATGACTTTGAAACGTAAAGCTCGTCTCCCCTTTCCCCAAGTAGGAACTTTTTGATACGACTCCACCAAGAAGTCGCATCTAGTTGGAAAGAAAAACTCACCGATATTTCCCAGGCGATGCCTGTTAATGGATTAACTTATTCCAAGAATTTTACTTCCCGAGTGTTGGGTAAGTAATCAAAAACTCTTTTATCAAAACAGCAACCTTGTTGCGAATATAAGAATACATCACGGAGCCGGATCCCTCAGATTTTTTGAGCGAGTATTTAAATCCCCTTCGAAAGGAAGATCTTAAATTTGAAAACGAGTTTTGGGATCCGCTCTAACTTTTAAAATCATTTTGAAGACTCGAAAACATTTTTAAGAATGTTTGGAGTAATGCTGATTTAATAAAATAAATTAGTCCCGATATATTAGAAAATATCTGAATATTATTATTTAAATAATATTCCCATAAGGATAATCCTTATATAAATAATCGAAATAGAAATTTTAAAACTCATACTTGAAATGAATAATAAATAACCAAAGATATACTTATACGAAAGTACGATCTTTATTTGAATAATCGAAAATAAGTTTGATTATCGAAACATTATTCTTTAATAAAATAAAGAATATTATTTAATAACTAAGCGGAGTCATAAGTCCTCAAATGAATATTCAAAATAATATTCATTAAATAAACTAAACGGAGTCATAAGTCCTCAAATGAATATTCAAAATAATATTCATTAAATAAAATAAAGTTATCGAATAAACCTTATTCGTTTAATAGTTTTGAAAACTATATCTATATATATATAAATATAAATATAAATATAAATATATATATATATATATATTATACTCAGGAACATCGACTCCCGGTTTAGAAATATGTTCACCTTTGGGTCCCCTATACTAAGGGTATACGCAACTACTGCTTATCTCTAGCATATGTATTATGTAACTTATAAGCAATTGAATCAACAATTAGATATCAAGATTAAAAAACAGACATACATATATACCATATTAGCATGCTCCAATATATCGCAAGATTTGCTAATAACATTCATGCACTTATCACAAGATAATGCATATACATATATACATCACAACAACAGTATAACGGGTAGAAAACTTGCCTGAGCGACTGGGGGTGGTAAAAGGCCTGGGACGAGTCTGGTAACCTATAAACAACATATAAGTTAGAATTAAACCAAAGTCACTTAAGAATCTATACTTTAACCAATAAGACCCTAACGTTCGCTTTTGCGCTTAACGATTCATTTAAGTTGCCCCGAGGGCTCGGCTCCACCATTTTTAATAAATTAACCATTAAGAATTTTAAGGCAATTCTTTAATGAGTACTCTTCCAACTGCCTAATACACTTTACATAATTGTCACGGTACTACTTCGCTATCGGTCACCCAGGAGTATTTAGCCTTGCAAGGTGGTCCTTGCTGATTCACACGGGATCACATGAACAACCATTTGATCCCCGTCAAAGTCTGCATTGAATCCTTTACGAACTAATGGATGTAAACAAATAGGATTTACATATACAACATAGGCCACTCTAAGGAGGGAATTTCTTATTATTCAAGTTCTATTTAAGTCATACTCCAATTATTCATTTAAGGACCTTAACCAAGGTTTCAAAGTAAGGCGAGGGGTAATGGTTCGTTCGCGAAATGCCGTTACTTAAAATGGTCGTTTTTCCTAAACCGTACATCGGATTCAAGCGAACTACATATCAAAACGAAGCTCATAACATAAACTATCTAATAATGGAAATGGTCAAAATCTAACAGTGAGTTCACTGGTCCTGAATTTAAGAACAAAAACAGTCTAAGGTAAATCGGGCATTACAACAGCTATGTTTACGCGATTACCAAATTTATACCACCCCAATAAATCCACAAATCAACCCACAATCATCACTACAACCAAAATCCATCCATACTTTACTACAACAGCTCCAACATCTCAAGATTTCCAATTTATACAACCCTCAAACATGAACTAAAAGCTATACTTAAGTTCATTAACCAATAATCAAGATTTACAACTTCAAACTTATTACAAATCCAACCCAACTCTAAATATACATGAATCATACTTCCCAAGAACTAAAACAAGAATAAAAAGCTCTAACTAATCAAAAGTAAGGTTAGAGCATGAGATTATACCTTCCTTGGTGAGTAGAAGTAACTAAAGAGCTTGAAACAACCCTTGAAAATCCTTACTAAAGCTATATCTAAAGAAAACACAAGATCAAAAATTTCAAGTTCTTGAACACACTATTCATACTCATCTTCCATGATTTATTGGAAGAGATTGTGAAGGAAATGGAAGCTTAGATTCATAGGATAGCTATATCTATGTATAAGGAACCTTGGATAATTACCTCACAATTTAACAATGCTTGGATCTTGGATTTTGATTTTCTTGTCTTTGAAAAAGTGAAGAAGCCGAGAGCTTCTTGCTTGGAAATGGGAGTGATTTGTGTTTTTTTGGTGTTATGATTTGTTTTGGCTTGGTTGATATTATTTTGTTTGTTAATTGACTTTTTACCATGGTAACAAATGAATGGCTCTCATTCAACCAATCCCTCCATTTGTCATGCTTATGTCACCATGCCTATATCATCTTTCTTATGTCATCTTCTTACACTTGTCTTCTTCTTATTGGTGTGATGACATCATCACCCACTAACCTCTTTAATTAACCCCTAATTACTTGGCTAATGACCGCTTATCTGTTATACGGTTCGCTTAACTTTCATTCTCGTTTATCATCTGAGGGATCATACCCGGGATCTCATTACTTAGGTTCCCTTAAACCTTTCTCAATATTTTATATTCTTTTTATGATCCTCTATTATAATCCTTGAATTAAAATCCTTTTAATCATGTTACCTTATACTCAATTCTTTCTGTATCTAGTGGGTTTTCGGGAAAAATCAAAGTGTTCGAATTTGGATTCTGTCGATCTTTACATACACTTATATACCATATAGAGTACTAATAAGATCTCAGAATATCAATAAAAGAACCCCTACATAATGTGGCATGAAAAGATTTCTTATTCAGCATAATCAGTAAAATCACTATTCATAAGGGTTACAAAAAGTCCAAAATTTTTGGGGTTATTACAGTCTCCCCTCCTTAAAAGGATTCCGTCCCGGAATCAGATAGAAAAAAAGTGGGGGTACTTTCTTGGAATTGCACTTTCTAACTCTCAAGTCAATTCTCCACATTGTGGTTCTACCACTAATCTCTGACTAGTTTGATAACCTTCTCCTAAGCACTTGTTCCTTTTCGATCTATAACCCTTCCTGGTTGCTCCATATAGGTTACGTCTGGTTGCATGTCTATGCGCTCATACGCCCCTATTTGTCTGGCATCCGAATTACACTTCCTAAACATTGATACATGAAACATGTTATGAACTTGCTACAGGTTCGGGGGTAGGGCTAGCTCATATGCTAACTTCCCAATACGTCTTAATATCTCCAAGGGTCCAACACTTCGTGGGCTTAGCTTTCCTTTATTTTCGAACCACATCCATCTTTTCCAAGGGAATACCTATAACAGCACTAGGTCCCCTACTTCCTACTCTGTTTCTTTTCGTGTCAAATCAATATACTTCTTATGTCCATCTTGGGCTATTACCAGCCGTCCTCTGATTATATCTATTATATCCTTGGTCCTTTAGACCACTGATGGTCCGAGCATCTTGCGCTCTGCAACTTCATCCTAACTTAAGGGAGATCGACATTGTCTTCCCTCAAGGATCTCATAAGGCGATACCTAGATACTAACATACGATCTATTATCGTAAGAAAACTCAATCCGCGTTAAGTGATCATTCCAAATTCTTTCAAGTCTATTGCACAGACTCTCCTCATAGCTTCTAGCATTATAGCTTTTGCTTCTCAATACCCATTCTTTTCCAGTTCATAATCGCTACTATCTTCCGTTCCTAATATTATATTGGTTATACTTTTGCTCGTTAGCATTCTATAACCTTTTAATAACCACGTGAACCTTAGTATCATGAACGCATTAGAATCGGAATACCACCATTCTTGGTACCACTTCATTTCTAGCTGCCTCCATCTTCGAAAGCTTGGTCCTTCGTGTATAAGTAAAAGAATTTATTGAGAGATCACTATGATCATGAACACTCATTCTATTGCATAGTTAGTACAGAAGGTGGCGAGCCTTTAGTACTTGATAAGCAATTAAACAACATGTGGTATCCTACTAGGCTTCTATCACACAGATAGATAGTCATTCGGCAATACCTCCCCTTCTGGAAGGGTTGTTCCTCTCAGCTTATACAAAATGGAAAGGAGAGAAAAGAACGAATTAAAGAGAATTGTATATGAAAAAATACTGCCACAAATATCTGGCTTGGAATCTACTTCTGAACTATAGAGGTTTGTCGTAGGAGAACAAAACATATGTGTATATATAACAACATCAAGTATTATAGTAACGCATTTCACGTGCCAGAATATTTACTATTCCGTCCATCATTCCATGGACCCATGCTCTTGTTCGAGCTTTTGAAACTCCCTCAACATCGAAACTCGAATAAGGGATTTCATTCTAGACATCATCGTTACTAGAATTCTATACTTGCACTGCAACCTTCCTCGTATAGTAATACGACTCTCTATTCATAAGAAGGAATAAATATTCAATAGGTAGATAATCGACTTAATTAGTCTATCCATGATAACTTATACATCACCACAACCCGATTAGTGGTACTCAATCTCAACATCAATTCTAATACAACACTTACGGTTGTAATCGACTCATTACTCGCAGAATCATTGCTGCATTACTATGGTCCATCGCTGACCTACTGTAGTCATTCGTTTTCCTTGGAATCTTAATATTTAATCATACGGAGTCCATATCTGCTGTATCAAAATCTTTTAAGGAGTTAACATAATCATCATTCATGATTCATGAAGAACACTCCAGATCTTGAAGTGCAGTCATGACATGAAGCAGATAAAATTGCAGAAGAGTTTCAATGAAAGCAACGATAGCAGGTTAATACCATTATTAACCGTATGTCTTTATTATGAGACATGAAGCTCAAAGGTTCATTTAGTCCTTTCGTAACATGGTCCTGGCTTTTCTCAAGATATGACCTTATAAGATAGATAGCCCGCTCACGGCGATTTCATAAATTAAATCTTTACCAAACTACTATCACGGTTGAGTATCACACAATCATCAGAAGGAATGTCAATCTTTCAAACCATAATACAATCTTCATGGCTTTAACCATTATCACTGTATTCCTCTGGCATGAGCGCCGATAATTGTCTTCTTACACTTAAAGTGTCGGCCACCTCTTTGGCCTTTCCTGATAGTAATATTTCCTTACAATCAATGTCATTTTAACCACCTTCACTAAATTTTCTACCTCATTTCAAATCACTGCTTATGTGAAAATGCTTTTCTTAAGTCCTTGTGATAAAAAATCACCATTTTTCCATAAGTCACTGCCTTAGTCTTTAAATGTAAACATTATCATGGCTGACTCTCGATCGTACTTAAGACGTCTTTTATCTTGGGCCCTTCTTGCTTTAACAATTCTGACCTTCATTGGTTCAAACTATACTTCTTATGGTTTAACACGTGCCCACCTGGCATTATTATAATTACGCCATTTTTCCTTTATCAAATTTCTATTCTTGAGAACTTCGAATATTACCTTTCTCCTTATAAAACCTCTAAGGTTATCCTTAAATCGTTCCTCCTGTATTCCCTAGATACAGGCATATCAAAATATCATTTACTAATACTAGAACCATTGTTTATACACTTCTGAAAAATTTCTCCACTGATCCTTAAAGGCTGTTATTACCTTAATCCTTTCCAATTCATACTGTCAAAACTTATATTGTCCCTATTATGGGTGAAATGGCAATCCTTTATGCATTCCCCTAGGGTTCATCTCAATTTATCGAGGTTTTATCCTTAATTCCTCCTTTAAAAAGGTACTTACACTATTCCATTGATAAATCAAGTCATCTATCCCTGATAAAGGTATCTCATTCAGTCATTCCCACCTCGATGGTTTATACTTAGTTTCATGGGTAACATCCTTTTCCTAACTGAGGTCAATCCATATGGCCTCCGAAAGATAACAATAGTTATTCACTTTTCTTGCCTGATTTGGTAATGGTAGCAAAGACGTTCTGAAAGACATTGGTCGTGTTCAACGTGAACTTCTTTTTACCAAATCCTCTTTTACTTTTGTTGTTTATCTCAACAGTCATCTCAATGTTGGGATATCTTTTGTACTTGGTGTCTCTCTTTTGGGTATCAAGTCACAGGTGTTACATACACTTCACATTTTTGAAGGTCACTTCCTTTATCCAATTTTCCTAATTTCTTACATTCTTGTCTCCTCAGTCTATCCGCGTCTCATTATTTATCCTTCGAACTATCTCAAGATTTCCTCGAATCCTCCCAACTTACAGGGGATAAAATATATGTATCTCTTATGCCTTCAACCATCAACTTTAACTTATGGTGAATCACCCTCATCCTGACGAATACATACTTTTTTATTTCTATTACTACGAGTCTTTAGGGTTTCCTCATACCCAACTCCCTTATCATTCCTCAAACTCTATTGTCTTTATTTTCCTTTCCACTTCAGTTTCTTTTTATTTTCTTTTCTATTACAATCATTTCATGAATCCACTACTCATTGAATTCAAGCATCACGCCGTTCTGGGATTCTTGTCATCTGAACGAATCTTGACACTTTTACAACTTAGCTTCATAATTCATCATACTCGTCCGCCTTTGTTCTGACTCTAAAGCTTTTACACTATCTTCATAACCTTGGGAATTACTTTCCCGAAAACAATTGACTGAACTTTTATCAGTTTATTCTAACCTCTGGCTCCGTGCCTTTCTTGGTCTTTCACCAGCGGGTGGCCTCTCTCTTAGGAGGGTAAGTGACAAAAACAGTCTTTCGTAATTCGTCCATCATTTAGAATCTCAAATGATTCCTATATTTCCTTTAGCCAGGCTCTCGCCTCTACTGGGTTCGTTGTTCCTTGGAACTCTGAGAGCTTAGCAACTTAAAGGTCCTGAAAGAATTTCCCACCGCACTGTCTCCTCAGGGTGGTGGTTGGGGATAATAGTCTAAGTTCTCTTTAGACAGGTCCATGAATTGCCCGTATAGGAGTACCGTCTCGGGTCTCCTTTCCTTACTCGACTTTCTGTTTCCTTAGTATGAAATGTTTCATCCTTCTCCCATACTTGGGGTTATCTTATACGTTAAAATCCTTGTTTTCCACTTCATTATTTATGGGCTCCTTCTTTCTTAATGGCAACCTCCCTGACTATCACATTCGGGGTTTGCCCTAAATCTTATTCCTCGAGCTATGGATTTCATCTAAGATCCATTCCTTAAGCTCTTAAACGTTTGGAACCCAAATTCTATAAGAATACCTCGTTACTCCCTTATCATCTTTCTTCGTATCAATCTCTTCTCCAGTCATTGACTCTCTGCCTTCATTCATCACTTTTTCTTGGCACAATATGATCTTTTTCGATAATTCGGGCTGTATTGCAATCTCAAACAGCGTTTCCGTACCGGCTCCGGTTACCTTCACTTCTATTTCCATTTTCTCAAAATCTCTTATCAACTCTCCTAAAGACATTTTCATCTTGAGTCTCTCCTTTATACTAAGGGCATTAGCCACCATTTTGGCTTTCCCTGGATGATAAAGAATCTTATAATCGTAGTCCTTGATCAGCTCTAACCACCTCCTCTGGCGCATGTTGAGCTCTTTCTGCGTGAAAATGCACTAGAGCACTTATGGCTTGTGTAAATATCGCACTTCTCTCCATACAAGTAGTGCCTCCAATCTTTAGGGCAAAACTATTACCACGAGCCCAAGCTCATGGGTGGGGACATCGAATTTTATATTCCCTTAATTATCTTGACGCGTACGCGATTACCTTGCTGTGTTGTATAAGAAGCACCCTAATTCTTTATGCGAAGCGTCATTACACATCACAAAATCTCCTTTTCCATCCGGCAACGCCAACATAGTAGCCGTCACCATCCTTCGCTTTAGTTCTTAAAAGATGTTCTCGCATTTCTCTGTCCATTCGAACTTTTGAGTCTTATGAGTAAGCCGCGTTAAAGGGGCTACTATCTTTACAAACTTGAACGAACCTCCGGTAGTGACCGGCCAATCCTACCTCTGGTAGTCGCCCTGACCATGGTCATCAATTCCTCAGTGGTCCTTTATTCATTCTTGTCAGGATCCTCCACGGGATCCTTCTCAGCAATAATCCCTTCTAGGACAACATCCTTAACCGCTACATCCTCAATATAAATATCATCCGGTCCCGTGTTAGGACGCTCTATCGAATCCACAATCTGATCTCCAATAATTAATAAAACATCATCGCGTTGTTGCTCCTCAACCTCAGGGTTCGGAGTCCCGCTACCATATACGATAATGAACTACGCTTCTATCATGATATTTATAAGGGTTCCCATAAGGGTTTTAACTGCCAGTAATACGTTAGGTAGTCTGCCTATGAACTTGGCAATAGTTCTTATTTATCTTAGTGAACTTATTATTTTAACGTCACTTCATCTCTGAGGTTTATAACGCTTAGCTCTAATACCATTTCTGTAACACCCCCAAATCCGGGGTCAGGGATCCGGGTTGTCACGAGTTCCATTTCCCTTAATAATACGTAATCTTAATAATCAACCAACTACTGCGTACTGTGACCCCACTATACACACACACCACAAGTTATAGTCTCAAAGATGAATATCCAAAAATAACACAAGTCATTTTATTCCACAATTATAAACCATTACACCTTAAAAGGGTTTCTGAATAAATTTACATATTCTTTGCCATTATTACAATTCATAAGTATATATAAGTCTGGTACATCAAAAGTTGAAAGCCTAGCCTATTGGTAGTTCCTACCTCAGCTACAACGGCATCAACACCTACAGGAAACTGCGGAACGTTTCCTATCCGCTCACGAATTGGGAGCTTGGTCATGTTCATCTTTTCTATGTGTTGTTGTGTGATGAAAGAAGAAAGCAAGGGTGAGCAACAAACCCACCAAAATAATATGTATAATGATTTACAATATGTGAGCATCCTCATAGTACTCATGAACGTCTTGGTCAAGTAAAAATGAACCAAGTTGATATCTTAACACGACAAGTCGCAAAATATTCAGTATATATATACATATATAATACTCAAAATATTTGAAATCCTCTGACATGTATAATGTACATAGAGTTCCAGTTTATAACTGTATAAAAATATCGTTGCAAGGTGATCTCATATATCTAACCTTGTATCAACATTTTTCTAAAAATCTTTGTCATGCATAAGATAATCATTAACCAGATATAAGTTGAAAAGATGAAGTTACAAGATACTCCAATATACTTATATCTTTTTCCGAATACTACTTGAACTACCACCGTTTAAGGTATAAATAGTTCATCCCATAGATGAAGCTACAAGACAAAACTTATATAAAATCAATCTTTGAAATATCATCAAAATGAAATGAAGTTACAAGATACTTCATTTGATAAAAATATCATTTTGAAAACTCGATCCTGCCAACACTCAACAATCGCCCAGCTGTAGCCTTTCTTTCGAAGTGCTTTGGGTAGTGTTGCAGAAATATCCAACTGGATGATAAACTCATTACGGGAGTTTGCGGCGCCAGGAAGACCACTCACGATGATCAGTCGTAGTAGTGTAACCCCACCATTTTCTACATGTAGAGGAGAACAGTCAGATTTACTTGTCAACCGAACACTGGACACCTAAGGAATGGACCGTCTTAGCGGAACTTCCGGGCCATTTGGGCCAATAAAAAGGCTGGGCCGGCGCCACTCGACCACTTACGCCACTCCTAGTTCAGATGAAATCCATGACTCTGAAACATAAAGCTCGTCTCCCCTTTCCCCAAGTAGGAACTTGTTGATACGACTCCACCAAGAAGTCGCATCTAGTTGGAAAGAAAATCTCACCGATATTTCCCAGGCGATGCCTGTTAATGGATTAACTTATTCCAAGAATTTTACTTCCCGAGTGTTGGGTAAGTAATCAAAAACTATTTTATCAAAATAGCAACCTGAAGGGTTTTTAGCACAGAAACGCAGCGAAAACGTAAATTTAAATCTTAAAAAAACCGAAACCCTCCGCAGGATCCATGCGAAAAATAATATTTAATTCGTAGTTCAGTATGTTTACCTTAAGAAGTTTTATGTTAATGGAAAGATGGAGGTCTTTAATGGCGATCCAAAAACGATGAATGGAGATCCTTCGCAGCTGCTCCTCAAGTGTGGAGCACTCCACCGGTATCCAGCAAGAAAACGATGTAATGAAGGAGGAGGAGATGGAGAGAATTAGGGTTTTGTAAATCTTTTTGGTTGAGGCAAAAATAGGGTCTATAATAGTATATTTATAGGCAAAATTTTCAGCTGAAAATTTTCCCATAAAATATTATTATTATTAACCCTTTATTATTCTTATTAATAATTCAAACACCTTTTAATTATTAATCCTTTTTTTAAATACTTTAGAAATAATTCTCTCTCTTGATTTAACTTCAAAAAATTAAATAATTAATTAATAATATTAAGAATCTTTTCTTAATTAATTTATAATCAATTAAATCTCATTTAATCAATTATTAAATTTACCAATTAATTATTTATTTCATAAATAAATAATTATCAGCCATTATTAATTAATTCCTCCACATTAAATCATTCTCTTTTATGGTGTGACCCTGTAGGTTCAATATTAAGCCGGTAGTAGAAATAAATAATAATAAAACTATTTTATCATTATTTATATAAATTCTCTAATTCATTAAATATGATTAATTAATTAATCATATTTATTCTGCATCGTGAGGGATACTTCTCAGCATATCGCGACTATCGGGACAATACGAATTCACTGCTTAGAATACCAAGAACCTATTCAGTGAGTAGTTACCGTAAAATTAATTCCTTCTACCCTGCAATGTCACGATTAAATACAAGGCATGGAACTTGTGTCAAGCCTATCTTATTTAATCACTTGCTTTCCCATTCACTATGCTTAGTTCTATTTAATGTAAATTAGAAACTCCTTTCTAATTTCATTCACTCTGGCCTGAGATTCCTGAACTAACATAAGTGGATCAGCATTGAACATTCTCTTCCTACACTGGAAGGGGTAGATCCTTTATTGATCATACACTATCTTCGTGTACAAATTCCTATACCCAGTAGAGCCCTTATAATTGTCCCTTGAGACTAAGAACTAAACCAAAGCATAGTTCAGTGTACATAAGATGACTATGATGACCTCAAGTCTAAGGATACTTGTACAACTATCACTATGTGAACAACTGCTGACACGTGAGTGAACTCCATCAGTTGTTCAGCTGTGTGAGTCATGTTCAGTGAACTTATTCTATAATAAGCACCTACATACTAGCTATAGTGTCAACACATAAATGTCTATGAGAACAGACATCCTTCATAATGAAGCAAGCATAGTATGTACCGATCTTTGCGGATTATTAATTACCAGTTAGTAATCCTACGACCAGGAACTATTTAAGTTTAGAGTTATCATCTTTTAGGTCTCATTATTATGATCTCATCACAATCCATAAAAAGCTTTACTCTAAACTGTGGTATATCTTATTTAAACATTTAAATAGATAGAGTCCGCAAAAAAAAACAAAACAAGTCTTTTATTAATATCAATGAAATTAAAACAGATTACATAAAAGTTATTCCTAAATCCTCATACATGATTGGACTTAGGACATATCTCTTTCAATCTCCCACTTGTACTAAAGCCAATCACTCTGGTATCTAATACCCATCTTGTCTTTATGACGATCAAAGTGACTTTAAGAAAGTGGCTTTGTGAGTGGGTCTGCTACGTTGTTATGTGTGTCAACTCTCTCGACGTTGTCATCTCCTCTTTCAACAATCTCCCTAATCAGATTAAAGCGCCGCAGGACATGTTTGGAATTTTTATGAGACCTAGGTTCCTTGGCTTGTGCTATTGCTGCGTTGTTATCATAATACAACACAATAGGCTCTTCAACGCTAGGAACAACTCCCAACTTAGAAATAAATTTCCTCATCCAAACGGCTAATTTTGCAGCCTCACTTGCAGCTATATATTCTGCTTCCGCTGTGGAGTCAGCCATTGTATACTGTTTGGAACTCTTCCAACTAATCGCACCACCATTCAGAGTAAACACGTACGCTGATATGGATTTTCTATCACTTTCTGATTGAAAACTAGAGTCAGTATAACCCTTTATTTTCAACTCAGATTCACCACCAAAAATAAGAAAAATGTCCTGAGTCCTTCGCAAGTACTTAAGGATATTTTTCACTGCTTTCCAGTGGTCTTCACCTGGATTGGACTGATATCTGCTCGGCACACTAATTGAATAAGCAACATTGGGCCTTGTACACAATATCGCGTACATGATAGATCCTATTGCTGAAGCATAAGGAATCTTACTCATATGCTCTCTTTCCTCAGGTGTCTTAGGAGACATTTTTTCGGAAAGGGACACTCCATGGCTCATCGGTATGAGACCTCTTTTGGAGTTTTCCATGCTAAACCTTTTAAGCACTTTTGGGATGTATGTACCCTGGGTAAGACCTATCATTCTTCTACATCTATCTCTATAGATCTTCATACCGAGAATGTAGGATGCTTCCCCCAAGTCCTTCATGGTGAAGTTCTTTGATAGCCATACTTTGACTGATTGTAGCATCGGTATATCATTTCCTATAGGAAGTATGTCATCCACATACAATACAAGAAATGTTACCGCGCTCCCACTAACCTTCTTGTAGACACATGGTTCATCTATGTTTTTGATAAAACCAAACTCTTTGATTGTCTTATTAAAATGGATGTTCCATCTATGAGAAGCTTGCCTTATACCATATATGGTTCGCAGCAGCTTACACACTAGGTGTTCATTTCCCTAGGAAAGAAAACCCTCTGGCTGTATCATATACACTTCCTCCTCAAGTTCCCCATTGAGGAAGGCCGTTTTCACGTCCATTTTCCAGATCTTATAGTCGTTGTAAGCAGCAATCGCAAGCAAAATCTGAATTGATTTTAACAGGGCTACAGGCGAAAAAGTTTCATCAAAGTCAATCCCTTGCCTTTGTTTGAATCCTTTTGCCACGAGCCTGGCCTTATAGGTCTCCACCTGGCCATCTGCTCCAATCTTTCTCTTGTATACCCACTTGCACCCAATAGGCTTAACACCTTCAGGCGCCTCAACCAGAGTCCATACTTGGTTGGTATACATAGATTCCATTTCGGATTTCATGGCACTATGCCATTTCTCTGAGTCAACACTACTCATAGCCTCATTATAGGTCACAGGGTCGTCATCATCAATGATTGACAACTCATTGCCATTCTCAATGACAAGGCCATAATACCTCTCAGGTTGGCGAGACACTTTTCCTGTCCTATGAATGGGCTGTTCCACAGAAGGTTGTTCAGTCTGAACAGGTGTTTCCACTTGATCCGTAGTAGTTTGTGCTTCTTGAACTTCATCAAGTTCAATTTTGCTCCCACTATTTCCTTCAAGGATAAACTCCTTTTCCAAGAAGGTAGCATGTCTGGAGACAAACACCCGATGATCGGTGTAAAAGTAATACCCCAAAGTCTCTTTAGGATATCCCACAAAATTACATTTTACGGATCGAGATTCCAGCTTATCTGGGTCAACTTTCTTGACATAAGCTGGACATCCCCAAATCTTAATGTATTTAAGACTCGGTTTCCTTTCTTTTCATATCTCATATGGTGTTTGAGGAACAGATTTGGAAAGCACCTTATTCAGTAAATATGCTGAGGTTTCCAATGCATAACCCCATTGGAATACTGGAAGATTCGCATAGCTCATCATGGACCGAACCATGTCTAACAAAGTTCGATTTCTCCTTTCAGATACCCCCATTCAACTGTGAAGTATATGGAGGAGTTAACTGGGAGACTATACCATTTTCTTTGAGATAATCTAGAAACTCTCCATTCAAGTATTCACCACCTCGATCTGATCAAAGAGTTATAATACTGTGTTTGGTTTGTTTCTCCACTTCATGTTTATATTCTTTGAACTTTTCCAAAGGCTCCAGACTTGTGTTTCATCAAATACACATATCCGAATCTAGATCTATCATCTATGAAAGTAATGAAGTACGAAAATCCACCCATGGCTTGCGTAGACATTGGTCCACATACATCTGTGTGTACCAATCCTAGAAAATCTGTAGCCCTCTCTCCATGTCCACTAAATGGAGATTTGATCATTTTACCCAATAGACAAGACTCGCATGTAGGATATGATTCAAAATCAAAGGGGTCAAGTAACCCTTCCTTATGCAATGTCCGCAGTCTATTTTCACTAATTTGACCTAGCCTACAGTGCCATAAATAGGTCAGATTTTCATCATCTCGTTTTCTTTTATTAGTTTGTTCAATCTGAAGTAAATCATGCTCTACGTCACATACATACAGACCATCATTTATAATACCACGTCCATAAAGAACATTATCTCTAAGGATAGAACATTCATTATTCTTAATAATAAATGAAAAACCATCCAAATCCAACATAGGTATAGAAACAATATTCCTCACAATAGAGGGAACGTAATAACAATTATTCGGAATAATAGTCTTGCCCGTAGGCATATGTAAACTAAATGATCCTACAGATATGGTTGCAACCCTTGCTCTATTGCCCATACGTAGAATCATCTCATCTTTTTCAAGAGTCCTACTTCCCTTTAGTCCTTGCAACGAATTGCAAATATGAGAACCACAAGCGGTATCTAATACCAAAGTAGAAATTTGACCTAGTGACATATTAACTTCGATCATGAACATGCCTGAATCAGAAGCGGTAGTCTTACTACCCTTCTTCTTCTTCTTCAATTCTGCAAGGTAAACCTTGCAGTTCCTCTTCCAGTGCCCCAACTTGTTACAGTGAAAAAAAACAGTTAAATTAGGACCAGTCAACTTGTGAGCATCTAGTATGCTTCGGAGTGATAGTGCAGAAGACATGACGAATATAATAAATCTGTAAATGATAAATACATAACAACACTTAACAAATATTTAATTTCATTTCAAAACACTATATGACTCGGGTCTTTATACATAAGTGTCTCCCACTAGTTTATCTAATTTATTCAACCCCCTAAGTGAAAATTAAGCATTCATAATGCTAGTGGGAATAGGTATCCTACATTCCATCACACAACCTCGGCTGTGGCACGAAACGTCATGTGATGTTCATTAGGCAGACAACTCTTTTCAATTACGGCTTATGTTATTCCCTAATATAACTTTAGCCTCTTGAATAATTGAGTCACGGCTGTGGCATGACAAACTCAATATTCTAAGTCAAGTCTAACCCAACATTTCGTATAATTGAATCAGTCTCCAACAGCCCACGGCTGTGGCACGTACTGACCTTTAGATTCTAATTCAATATACACATCTCTATGTAATAGACAAGTATTTCTTATTTCAAAATCAAAGCCCTCGGCTGTAGCACGAAACGATAATGATTTAAAAATAAGAACCACTTTCTACCATGTTGGAAGGCTATGACAGACACAAGCCCATTGGGTCATTGGCCAATTACTACTTGATATTATTTAATTTTAGAGGGATTATATTACGTTACAATCATAATCATATTATAAAGAGATTCTTCCTTTTAAATTAAATATTGCAAATTAATAAACGATAATCAGATGATTTCCATATCGAGTGGAGCATTGTCAAAAGGCGTCACTTAATAACCCTTTCTTACAGATAGAAACCTGTTGTTGACAAAATCATCCTTTCTCTCAATATTGAAAATTCATATACAATTACATGTTTCATAAACACAAGAATCTCATGATCGTATTCATAATATTTATTGTTAAGGCAAGAAACGATTCCTATTCTAGATTCTCTAGAGCACGCCTTATATTGATTTAAGTTCACCTAAATCTATCATCGCATGGTAAACATAGGCATATATCTCATATATAAAATTAAATAAACAAGTAAATGTAAAGTGCAATAAAGTAAATGTGTTTGGTTATGGCCCCATCCTATGTGATCTTTATCAAGCTCATGATAAAGATCAAAGTCAATCTAATATGGTGATGGAAATAAATACAACTACTTATTACATAAGTCTTCTTATATGCCTCGTCTTCTTCTTTGTATCACCTCCATTGGATAGCCTTCTTGAGTCTTCAATTACATTACATGATTGAAAGCAAAACTAATCTAATGAACTTACAAGAATAACTTGAGTTACATTCAAGATTTATGATTACAAAGATTGATGACATGCAAGTCGTATTTAAAACTAAAACCAAAACCATTACACTAAGGTCGAAAGGCCATAACCATCCACCATGCTCATACAACACATAAAAGCATGTTAAAACACATAATCTGATCTTAACATATCATATTATCCGTGATCTAATCATTAAAAGAAAATATGACAAAAATCAGAAAAATCAGAATCAAATCAGAAAAATCAGAATCAAATCAGAAAAACAAGAATCACTGTTTACGGGTAGTAAACGACGTCAAACGCCTTACAGATGAGTCGTTGATAGCTTTTGCTCTCAGTTTTGTTCAGACGCTCGTTTACCTATGGAATAGGGTATTCGTTTGCGTAAATCGGACATCAGACCCAGATTTCAGCAAATCTACAGCAGCCAATTCATAATTCGTATTTAATATGATTCTCATAATTAGAACAAACATAAATCATGTATATATCAGTATATATACAGATTACATAATCATCTTATGATTATACAACTCACATGAATATCATATATTCAAAACCATACATATATAAGCATATTATATCAACATCAAATCATGACGAATCACGTACATGCTCATATATCGAAAACAGTTAAACACATAAACGAATTAACAACTTTTCGCAAGTAGCTCTGATACCATTGAAGGGTTTTTAGCACAGAAACGCAGCGAAAACATAAATTTAAATCTTAAAAAAACCGAAACCCTCCGCAGGATCCATGCGAAAAATAATATTTAATTCGTAGTTCAGTATGTTAACCTTAAGAAGCTTTACGTTAATGGAAAGATGGAGGTCTTTAATGGAGATCAAAAAACGATGAACGGAGATCCTTAGCAGCTGCTCCTCAAGTGTGAAGCACTTCACCGGTATCCACCAAGAAAACGATGTAATGAAGGAGGAGGAGATGGAGAGAATTAGGATTTTGTAAATCTTTTTGGTTGAGGCAAAAATAGGGTCTATAATAGTATATTTATAGGAAAATTTTCAGCTGAAAATTTTCCCATAAAATATTATTATTATTAACCCTTTATTATTCTCATTAATAATTAAAACACCTTTTAATTATTAATCCTTTTTCTAAACACTTTAGAAATAATTCTCTCTCTTAATTTAATTTCCAAAAATTAAATTCTTAATTAATAATATTAAGAACCTTTTCTTAATTAATTTATAATCAATTAAATCTCATTTAATCAATTATTAAATTTTCCAATTAATTATTTATTTCATAAATAAATAATTATCAGCCATTATTAATTAATTCCTCCACAATTAAATCATTCTCTTTTATGGTGTGACCCTGTAGGTTCAATACTAAGCCGGTAGTAGAAATAAATAATAATAAAACTATTTTATCATTATTTATATAAATTCTCTAATTCATTAAATATGATTAATTAATTAATCATATTTATTCTACATTGTGAGGGATACTTCTCAGCATATCGCGATTATCCGGATAATACGAATTCACTGCTTAGAATACCAAGAACCTATTCAGTGAGTAGTTACCGTACAATTAATTCCTTCTACCCTGCAATGTCATGATTAAATACAAGGCATAGAACTTGTGTCAAGCCTATCTTATTTAATCACTTGCTTTCCCATTCACTATGCTTAGTTCTATTTAATGTAAATTAGAAACACCTTTCTAATTTCATTCACTCTGGCCAGAGATTCCTGAACTAACATAAGTGGATCAACATTGAACATTCTCTTCCTACACTGGAAGGGGTAGATCCTTTATTGATCATACACTATCTTCGTGTACAAATTCCTATACCCAGTAGAGCCCTTATAATTGTCCCTTGAGACTAAGAACTAAACCAAAGCATAGTTCAGTGTACACAAGATGACTATGATGACCTCAAGTCTAAGGATACTTATACAACTATCACTATATGAACAACTGCTGACACATGAGTGAACTCCATCAGTTGTTCAGCTGTGTGAGTCATGTTCAGTGAACTTATTCTATAATAAGCACCTACATACTAGCTATAGTGTCACCATACAAATGTCTATGAGAACAGACATCCTTCATAATGAAGCAAGCATAGTATGTACCAATCTTTGCGGATTATTAATTACCAGTTAGTAATCCTACGACCAGGAACTATTTAAGTTTAGAGTTATCATCTTTTAGGTCTCATTATTATGATCTCATCACAATCCATAAAAAGCTTTACTCTAAACTGTGGTATATCTTATTTAAACATTTAAATAGATAGAGCCCGTAATAAAAAACAAAACAAGTCTTTTATTAATATCAATGAAATCAAAACAGATTACATAAAAGTTATTCCTAAATCCTCATACATGATTGGACTTAGGACATATCTCTTTCAATCTCCCACTTGTACTAAAGCCAATCACTCTGGTATCTAATACCCATCTTGTCTTTATGACGATCAAAGTGACTTTGAGAAAGTGGCTTTGTGAGTGGGTGTGCTACGTTATTATGTGTGTCAACTCTCTCGACGTTGACATCTCCTCTTTCAACAATCTCCCTAATCAGATGAAAGCGCTGCAGGACATGTTTGGAATTTTTATGAGATCTAGGTTCCTTGGATTGTGCTTGTGGCGCCCTCCAAACCCGGGTCAGAAGTTTGGGGTCCACACATACACCTTATTTATAACCTGCTTATAACAATAATAAAGATAATAATAATATATGCAGTGACCCTACTTACCAACCACCACGGACCGCAACAGGTTAAAGTATGCACACAAGCCAAACACACTAATATATTACAAACCGTTCAAATCCCAACTATTTCAAACTCAAACTGAGTATTAAACATTATTACAAACTTTTACAAACTTAAATTATTCAAAAAGAAGCCTACTAGATCAACTTTCTCAACCTGAACCCCTAGCTCTCGCGCTGGACTGGGGATCCTCTTTACCAACTGGTTCCTTTTTAACTGGAAAGAATATAAACAATATCGCACGAATGAGCTAACTAGCTCAGCAAGTCACAATGACAAAACTGAGAATAATGATCATCAGGTGAATATGTTTATGATATCAAGTGAACAATGGATTATAATTTAGAATTGGATATTATACTTTTAATTTAAAAACCAAGGTTAGGCTGCTGATCAGTCATGCACTAACCCCGAGCAAGGCACACAACATTGCTCTAACTACTGGATCCAAGGCACACATTGGCCTAACTTGACCATTATATGGTCTGACCACGAATCTGGTCCACAATTTTATAAAAACAATCCAATTCTAACATAATAACAGAATATGCAATAGTAAACAATAACTGAAATCATTAACAACAATAAATATTTAACAATGAAAGGGTTTCAATCCTTGTAAGGATCAACCAGGTACTTTCAAAGCTTGAATGCTGGGTAATGAAAGAATTGGATAACAAAGGAAACAACGTTTCAGGGTTTCAAGGATTTGGTCTTTCAAAGCATAAGATATCATGGATTGAGTATATAGTAATCCAGTTCAGTGTCTGGTATTTAGTTTGTATGTATTTGTGGAGTAGTATCGTAGATTTGTGGTTCGTGTTTGGGTATACAATAATCAATGGCTTAGAAAGAATATGGTTCATGGCTCAAGAATAATAACCGAAATCGGGATTTAGGTTTCCGTGCTTCAAAGCACTTGCAATGTCAACAAGACTATCAAGAATTACAATATCTCGAGAAAGTTCAGAACACTTGCCTGGTATTAGCTTACTACTCTGCACTCGCTTCCAATCACAACCGTCTTACTCTTCAACTATCTGTTTTCCTTTCCTACGTCTTGCCTCTTCTGCTCACATATCATAAGCATCTATCAATCATCAACTCACAAGATTCTATTCAACACATACTTCTATCTACCCTTCGTTTTACGCAAATCCGATTAACGGATTGAAATCTATGCAATAACGAAGTAAACACCGAATATATAGACCGATAGTCAAACAACAGGTCACGTATAACACATAATACATCACGTAATCAATGACATATCATTTATAAAGAAGTCTCGGGTCATAAATGTGCTTTCGGGTATTTAAAATAATTTTTAAAATATTTTTCAGAATTAAAACGGGTCGTTGGATCAATTTCGGAATAATAAACAGGGTTCGGTTGGCCAATTCTGGCTCCGAAACAAATTTAGAATAATTATCGAGCCTTGAAAATAATTTAGAATAATATTTTAAAGCTCAAAACTATTTTTCAAAATTTTTAAATCATTTTTAAATAATTAAATCTAATTAAATAATTAATTAAAAATCAATTAATAATTAATTAAATCAATTCATCAATTAATTTTCGAATTAATTGACTAATTAATCAATTAAAAATTAACTGAAATTAATTAACTAATTAATTCAGATTTATTTGTGAATTAAAAATAATTTTCGGAATTAAAATAATAATTTTTAGAATTTTCAGAAATTAAAAAGAAATTTTTATAATAAAAATAATTAGGAAATATGATTTTTAAACATTTTTAAAACAGGAATCCAATTTTTGCAAAGTCTGGAAACTTCAGGGACCTAACTGTATCGTCCCCAAAAGTCCAAAGACCAAACTGTAAATTTTACATCCCGTCGCCGGAAAACACAGGTGTGGTCGGAGAACACGATTCCGGCCTCCTCACCTTGCCACAAGCTCCAGATCACATCTACAGGTTACCAGGAACACAACCATGCAATCAAAACAACCTAACAATCCCTGAGTTGGCCGGAATTTGGCCGTGAAATTTTCCAGTTTCCGGCGAACATCGGAAAACTTCAAAACACAACTCCCTTCTCTACAGACCCCGTTGGTTCATGAAACTTATACGACTAGATTGCAAATTTCACAGAGAACACAACCCACTATAAAACAACATCAATCTATCACAGAATAAGAAACCCCCAAATTTCAATTAAGAACATTCATACGGGTTATAAACCCTAATTTTGAAATTCGAAAATTAAACTCAAATTTGAACATGTTATTGAACTCCAAATCAGACGTATGACATATGAAAATCATCAGGAAAACAAGCTCTACAACATGCAATCATCAAATCATACAAACAATCATCCGAACAAAAATTCATATTTTTAATAAAATAAATTCGAAAATAAATAAATTTTTAGAAAAATAACCTGGATTTCTGCAGTGAAACAAAGCTCAGAATCTGATAGAACACCTCAAATCCTTCGTTTTGGTTACTCAAGCTTTGAAAACAGAGATCGGTAACGCCTTCGTTTTGCTGTTTGATTCTTAGAACAGTTTTAAGAAATTAGGGCTTTTCTCTAAAAATTATATAATTAACTATCTGCAAATGATTTTGATACGAAATAAAATACGGTAAAAGGCTATTTATAATTACGGAAAATTAGTATCCCGTTGGATCATTCCGGATATAAAATGGTACGTTTATTTATAAAAACTGATCCAAACGGTATCGGTTTTCGGGATAATTATCCAGATCAGTACAATTTGTACTGCGGTCTTGGTCTCAGCGCCTGTTTCACGTATTACGAAGTGATAATTGAGATAGTTTAATAAAAAGCTCTCGTTTATCGAAAATACGGGTTTTATTAATTTACCAAAACGAATATTGTATCGAAAATGTTGCGCCGGGACCCCCGCAGGACAAACCGTACGCCGGATCGAAAAAGTCGAAACATGGAAAATGCTCGGAATATTACAATTAGGTTAGGAAGGAGTTCTCGGAAGAGTTTCGGGTTCCAAAAACGTAACAACGGTTGACGTCGGTTGGTTCCCGTTTTTATAAAATAGATTTTAATTACCTGGAAAAAGATTTTAGAAATTTTATATGATTCTTATAAATCCATAAATCAACATAAAAATAATTAGGAAGATATGACAATTATCTATATTTTATTTTGGACATATAAAAATTAAAATACTCAATTAATATTATTTTTGAATATTCAAGTACATATAACACTTAACAATTAACTCACAGAATAGATACTGAGCACACATAATAATTATTTAATATCAAAAATAATTACACGATATATCCCGGATATTACATCCTTCCCCCCTTAAAAGGATTCTGTCCTCAGAATCTCCTAAGAAAACAAATGAGGGTACTTTTCTCTCATATCACTTTCTAACTCCCAGGTTGACTCTTCAACCTTTGGGTTTCTCCACAATACTCTTACTAACTTTACCACTTTATTTCTCAATACTTTCTCTCTTGCCTCTAGAATCTCTATCGGACTCTCTACATATGATAAATCTGCCTGAAGCTCTATTGGCTCATATTCTATTACATGCCTGGAGTCTGGATTATATTTCTTGAGCATCGATACATGAAAAACATTGTGAATGTGCTCCATGTGCGGAGGTAACGCCAATTCGTAAGCTACTTTGCCAACGCGCTTTAGGATCTCAAAAGGTCCGACATATCTTGGGCTTAGCTTCCCTGTCTTTCCAAACCTCGTTAGTCCTTTCCATGGTGATACTTTCAGTAATACCAAGCTTCCTTCTTCAAATTCCATGTATTTCCTTGACTGGTCTGCATATTTCCTCTGACGATCTTGAGCGGCTGTTAATCTTTTCTGGATAAGTTCAACAACTTCCTTTGTCTGCTGTACCAGTTCAGGTCCAAGTATCTTGCGTTCTCCTACTTCGTCCCAATATATTGGAGATCTACATTTGCGTCCATAAAGGGCTTCATAGGGTGGTATTCCAATGCTGGCATGATAACTGTTGTTGTAAGCAAACTCTACCAGAGGTAAATGTTCATCCCAACTTCCTTTGAAATCAATCGCACAAACACGTAACATATCCTCGATTGTCTGGATTGTTCTTTCACTTTGGCCATCCGTTTGGGGGTGATAAGCTGTACTCATATTCAGTCTTGTTCCCAAACATTCTTGAAAACTCTTCCAGAATCTTGAATTAAACCTTGGATCTCGATCAGATATGATAGACACTGGAACTCCATGACGAACTACAATTTCTTTCAAGTACATATTGACTAACTTGTCAAGCGAAAATCTTTCATTTATAGGCAGAAAATGAGCTGACTTGGTAAGTCTATCCACTATAACCCAAATGGCATCATGATTAGCCCTTGTCCTTGGTAATCCGACTATGAAATCCATGGTAATATGTTCCCATTTCCACTCTGGAATTTCTAATGGCTGTAGCAATCCGCTTGGTCTCTGATGCTCTTCTTTAACTTTCTGACAGGTATAGCATTTGCTAACCCATTCCGCAATTTCCCTCTTCATATTTGGCCACCAATAATTCTTCTTTAAATCTCTGTACATTTTGGTACTCCCTGGATGGATGGAATATCTTGAACTATGTGCTTCTTGTAAAATTTCATTCTTTAACTCCGTCACCGGTGGAATCCAAATTCTAGATGAAAATCTCAAAATGCCTTGATCATCCTTCTGCGTGCATAATTCTTCACCTACCAAATGATTTATATCTTGATCCATTACATTTTCCTGACATTTCTTTATCTTCTCCAACAACTCCGGCTGGAAAGTCATACCGTACATTTTCGCTTCCTCAGGTTTGCAAACTTTAATTTCCAATTCCAATTTCTGAAATTCCTTATATATATCTTCAGGTACAGATAACTCATTTAACTTTTCTTTCCGACTTAACGCGTCTGCTACAACGTTCACCTTACCGGGATGATAATTAATCGAGCAATCATAGTCTTTGATCAACTCTAACCATCTCCTTTGCCTCATATTAAGTTCCTTTTGTGTGAATATGTACTTTAAGCTTTTGTGATCCGTGAAAATCTCGCACTTTTCTCCATACAAATAATGTCTCCAAATCTTCAAAGCAAAAACTATAGCTGCTAGCTCCAAGTCATGAGTAGGATACTTTTGTTCGTGTGGTTTCAATTGCCTTGACGCATAAGCAATCACCTTGTCGTGTTGCATAAGAACACATCCTAATCCTTTATGAGAAGCATCGCTATAAATTACGAAATTCCCTTGATCGTCTAGAAGTGATAAAATAGGTGCCGTAATTAATCTTCGCTTCAACTCCTGAAAACTTTCTTCGCACTTGTCGTTCCATATAAACTTTTCATTCTTTCGTGTAAATTTTGTTAATGGTGTGGCAATCCTTGAGAAATTCTGAACAAATCGTCGATAATATCCTGCCAATCCTAAGAAACTTCTTACCTCAGTGGGTGTTCTCGGTCTCTCCCAATTCGTAATTGCCTCGATCTTTGTCGGGTCCACTTTGATCCCTTCGTTACTGACTATGTGTCCTAAGAACTGAACTTCCTGTAGCCAAAACTCACACTTCGAGAATTTAGCATATAACTTTTTTCCTTAAAATCTCCAAAGCCGTTCTCACATGTTTCGCATGATCCTCTTCCGAAAATATCGTCTATAAACACAATAACAAACTTATCCAAATACTCTTTGAAAATTCTGTTCATCAGGTCCATAAACGCTGCTGGGGCGTTGGTCAATCCAAAAGACATCACTAGAAATTCATAATGCCCATACCTTGTTCTGAAAGCTGTCTTTGGTATATCTTCTGGCTTGATCTTTAGTTGATGATATCCCAATCTTAAATCAATTTTGGAGAAGTACTTGGCTCCCTTCAATTGGTCAAACAGATCATCGATTCTGGGTAACGGATACTTGTTCTTGATTGTCAGCTTGTTGAGCTCCCTATAGTCGATGCACAGTCTCATGCTTCCATCTTTCTTCTTGACAAATAATACTGGGGCTCCCCACGGGGATACGCTGGGTCTAATTACTCCTTTCTCTAACAATTCCTGCAATTGCTTTGCTAGCTCTTTCATCTCAACAGGCGCCATTCTGTACGGGGCCTTGGACACTGGTTCTGTTCCAGGTGCTAAGTCGATCGCAAATTCAATTTCTCTATCTGGAGGAAGTCCTGGTAACTCGTCGGGAAATACGTCTGGAAATTCATTCACTACTGGAATATCTTCAAGTTTTGCTGGCTCCTGACTTCTGTCGATCACATATGCTACGAAATGCTCACATCCTTGTCGTAGTAACTTCTTGGCTTGAATCATCGTTAAGAACTTCTTTACTTGTTTCTGACCTTTGAACGTTACTATTCTTTCGTCTGGCGTTTTCACCATTACTTTCTTATTTCGACAATCTATCTGAGCATCATGCTTAGATAACCAATCCATCCCTAATATCACATCAAATTCTCCTAACTTAAATGGTATCAAATCTACACAAAACTTACTACCAGAAATCTCAGTCTCACAATTTCCACAAACTTGGTTCACAGTTACACGTTCTTGATTTGCTAATTCCACAGTCATTATTTCATTTAATCACTCAACTGGACAGTTTAATTTACTAACAAAATCTTGTGAAACAAACGATCGAGTTGCTCCCGAGTCTATTAACACTTTGGCACATGAAGAATTCACATTAAGCGTACCTGCCACGACATCCGTATCCTGGATCACATCCTTCACCGACATGTCAAAAACTCTAGCCCTTGGAGTCTCATTCACTGTTGGGGTAGATCCCATAATTCTCAATGCATTACTAACTGGGGCTGGTGTCTTGCAATCCCTGGCCATAGGTCCTGGCTTCCCACATTTAAAGCATGTAAATCCAATGACTGGAACCTTCACTGCTAGATTCCGGATAGGCTGATCCTTATTTGCTGGCTGATTTCGGCACTCCCTTGAATAGTGCCCTTTCTGGTAGCATTTAAAACATACCACATTCAACTTGTTACAAACTCCTCCATGCTTCTTTCCACAAACTTGACAATCTGGAAAAGTTAATCTCAACTGATTCGGCTGATTCACATTAGCTGGACGGTTGCCCTGGCCTCCGTCTCCTGCATTTTGTTTCCTGAAATTAAAATTTCTCCCTGGCTGAAACTTGCCCTTCTTAAAATTTGGAAACTTCCCTGTTTGTGACTGACCCTCACTTTCTTCAATTTTCCTTTTCTTGCTTTCCTTTTCCTTCTGGAACATCTCACTCTCCGTCTCTGCGATCATAGCCTTCTGTACTACTCCTGCATAAGTCTCCAATTCAAAAATAGCTACCTTCCCCCTGATCCATGGTTTCAAACCCTGCTGGAATCTCTTAGCTTTCTTTCTATCAGTATCAACATACAACGGCACATACCTTGACAATTCCTCAAACTTCCCCTCATAATCTGTTACCGACATATTCCCTTGCTTTAACTTTAAAAACTTCAGCTCCATTTGATCCTGAACAAACTGAGGAAAATACTTTTCTAAAAACAATTCCTTGAACCTTTCCCAACTAATAACATATGTGCCTTCCAATGTCTTCACCATTTCCCACCAATAGGTGGCCTCATTCTTCAAATAGTAACTTGCAAACTCAACCTTCTGTTCTTCCTTTACTTTTACTAAGGCAAATGCCTTCTCTATTTCCTTTAACCAAACATTTGCTTCAATTGGCTCTAAGGAACCCTTGAATTCTGGTGGTTTTATTTCCTGAAAAGTTTTGAAGGTTACCTGGGGATTGGTCTGTCTTTGTTGTTGTTGTGCCAGGTGAACTGTTTGTTGGGCCAAGATTTAAAGAATCTGGGCTATTGCTGGGTCCATAGGTCCTGGGTTTACATTCGGGTTTGTATCATCTTGATTATTGTTGTGGTTGGTTTCTTCATTCTGGGTGTTGGTGCGGGTATTTCTTTTGGGAGACATTTTATGTAAAGAATCAATCAATTTATTTAGCTTTTGAATCAAATATTTGCATAAAAGAAAAGTTTTGTAAAACAGGAATATCTCTTTTTGAAAACAGTTGTAACTAAGTAAATTGCATGCTTCTTTACAGAATATAAACAGTTATGGAAAACAGGGTACATGGTATCACAGGGTATAACTGGTGCAATAAATAAGGTAAGGTAAAACAGGTGCAATAAAATAAATGACAGTGCTGGAAAGGAAAAAGGTACTGATATATATAGATCAAAAGTTTTAGGGTAGTACAAGCGTAAAGACGCTTCGAAAGTAAAAGCAAAAAGGGTACAACAACCTACTCACTAGTCAGCATCGCTAGTCTATAAATACAACTCAAGAGTCTACTGATACACACTACACACTACTGTCCATACTACATAATCATAACAACACTACTTAGCATCTTCATCTCAAAATCTCTAACTCAGCTTCAAGGAAACTCTGGTCCTGCCAGCCTCTCAAAGTCCTCCATCACCTCAGTAGCCCATCCTAGCAGTGCATCAGGGCCTCTTCCAGGTAGTGTAGCTCCATGTAACCTAGCCTCAAGAACCCTCCGTGTCACATGAATCTCCTCTCGAAGCTCCCTCATACCACGATCAACATCTGTAGTCCTGATGATATGCTGTAACTCTCTAATCTGAGCCAACAAGGAATCACGCTCCAATAGAAGAGCCTCATACCGGTAATAAGGAACTGGGGGCAATGTAGACTGGAATGGGGCACTCGCTACTGAATGCCCAGTGGAATCTGAATCAGCTGGTGGGGGTCCTCTGACAGGTGGCCTCATGCCTGGAGGTGGAATAGCCTGCAGTGGTACGGGCTGCAACACAGGTGGAGGTAGAATAGCCAATGCTGGTGGAACAACAGGACGTGGATGCAAAAACGGCACTCCAACTGAAGGCTCTGAGTGATCAGCTGATACAGGAATAAAAGAGTCGGCCATCACTGCTATCTGAAATCATATCGCAATATAAGAATCTCGTACCATAACACGAACTATACTAATATCTGATATACTGAAACACTCAACCTCTCAACGTTCTATCATCCTATGCCTTACTTCTAATCCTAACCCTCTACCCATTCCCGTTAACCTAGGCTTGTGTCAGTGACTTATAACCTGTAGCTCTGATACCAAACCTGTGGTACCCTCCAAACCCGGGTCAGAAGTTTGGGGTCCACACATACACCTTATTTATAACCTGCTTATAACAATAATAAAGATAATAATAATATATGCAGTGACCCTACTTACCAACCACCACAGACCGCAACAGGTTAAAGTATGCACACAAGCCAAACACACTAATATATTACAAACCATTCAAATCCCAACTATTTCAAACTCAAACTGAGTATTAAACATTATTACAAACTTTTACAAACTTAAATTATTCCAAAAGAAGCCTACTAGCTCAGCTTTCTCAACCTGAACCCCTAGCTCTCGCGCTGGACTGGGGATCCTCTTTACCAATTGGTTCCTTTTTAACTGGAAAGAATATAAACAACATCGCACGAATGAGCTAACTAGCTCAGCAAGTCACAATGACAAAACTGAGAATAATGATCATCAGGTGAATATGTTTATGATATCAAGTGAACAATGGATTATGATTTAGAATTGGATATTATACTTTTAATTTAAAAACTAAGGTTAGGCTGCTGATCAGTCATGCACTAACCCCGAGCAAGGAATACAGCATTGCTCTAACTACTGGATCCAAGGCACACATTGGCCTAACTTGACCATTATATGGTCTGACCACGAATCTGGTCCACAATTTTATAAAAACAATCCAATTCTAACATAATAACAGAATATGCAATAGTAAACAATAACCAAAATCATTAACAACAATAAATGTTTAACAATGAAAGGGTTTCAATCCTTGTAAGGATCAACCAGGTACTTTCAAAGCTTGAATGCTGGGTAATGAAAGAATTGGATAACAAAGGAAACAACGTTTCAGGGTTTCAAGGATTTGGTCTTTCAAAGCATAAGATATCATGAATTGAGTATATAGTAATCCAATTCAGTGTCTGGTATTTAGTTTGTATGTATTTGTGGAGTAGTATCGTAGATTTGTGGTTCGTGTTTGGGTATACAATAATCAATGGCTTAGAAAGAATATGGTTCATGGCTCAAGAACAATAACCGAAATCAGGATTTAGGTTTCCGTGCTTCAAAGCACTTGCAATGTCAACAAGACTATCAAGAATTACAATATCTCGAGAAAGTTCAGAACACTTGCCTGGTATTAGCTTACTACTCTGCACTCGCTTCCAATCACAACCGTCTTACTCTTCAACTATCTGTTTTCCTTTCCTACGTCTTGCCTCTTCTGCTCACATATCATAAGCATCTATCAATCATCAACTCACAAGATTCTATTCAACACATACTTCTATCTACCCTTCGTTTTACCCAAATCCGATTAACGGATTGAAATCTATGCAATAACGAAGTAAACACCGAATATATAGACCGATAGTCAAACAACAGATCACGTATAACACATAATACATCACGTAATCAATGACTTATCATTTATAAAGAAGTCTCGGGTCATAAATGTGCTTTCAGGTATTTAAAATAATTTTTAAAACATTTTTCGGAATTAAAACGGGTCGTTGGATCAATTTTGGAATAATAAACAGGGTTCGGTTGGCCAATTCTGGCTCCGAAATAATTTTAGAATAATTATCGAGCCTTGAAAATAATTTAGAATAATATTTTAAAGCTCGAAACTATTTTTCGAAATTTTTAAATCATTTTTAAATAATTAAATCTAATTAAATAATTAATTAAAAATCAATTAATAATTAAATAAATAAATTAATCAATTAATTTTCGAATTAATTGACTAATTAATCAATTAAAAATTAACTGAAATTAATTAACTAATTAATTCAGATTTATTTGTGAATTAAAAATAATTTTCGGAATTAAAATAATAATTTTTAGAATTTTCAGAAATTAAAAACGAATTTTTATAATAAAAATAATTAGGAAATATGATTTTTAAATATTTTTAAAACAGGAATCCAATTTTTGCAAAGTCTGGAAACTTCAGGGACCTAACTGTATCGTTCCCAAAAGTCCAGGGACCAAACTGTAAATTTTACATCCTATCGCCGGAAAACACAGGGGTGGCCGGAGAACACAATTCCGGCCTCCTCACCTTGCCACAAGCTCCAGATCACATCTACAGGTTACCAGGAACACAACCATGCAATCAAAACAACCTAACAATCTCTGAGTTGGCCGGAATTTGGCCGTGAAATTTTCCAGTTTCCGGCGAACATCGGAAAACTTCAAAACACAACTCCCTTCTCTACAGACCCCGTTGGTTCATGAAACTTATACGACTAGATTGCAAATTTCACAGAGAACACAACCCACTATAACACAACATCAATCTATCACAGAATAAGAAACCCCCAAATTTCAATTAAGAACATTCATACGGGTTATAAACCCTAATTTTGAAATTCGAAAATTAAACTCAAATTTGAACATGTTATTGAACTCCAAATCAGACGTATGACATATGAAAATCATCAGGAAAACAAGCTCTACAACATGCAATCATCAAATCATACAAACAATCATCCGAACAAAAATTCATATTTTTAATAAAATAAATTCGAAAATAAATAAATTTTTAGAAAAATAACCTTGATTTCTGCAGTGAAACAAAGCTCAGAATCTGATAGAACACCTCAAATCCTTCGTTTTGGTTACTCAAGCTTTGAAAACAGAGATCGGTAACGCCTTCGTTTTGCTGTTTGATTCTTAGAACAATTTTAAGAAATTAGGGCTTTTCTCTGAAAATTATATAATTAACTATCTGCAAATGATTTTGATACGAAATAAAATACGGTAAAAGGCTATTTATAGTTACGTAAAATTAGTATCCCGTTGGATCATTCCGGATATAAATGGTACGTTTATTTATAAAAACTGATCCAAACGGTATCAGTTTTCGGGATAATTATCCAGATCAGTACAATTTGTACTTCGGTCTTGGTCTCAGCGCCTGGTTACACGTATTACGAAGTGATAATTGGGATAGTTTAATAAAAAGCTCCCGTTTATCGAAAATACGGATTTTATTAATTTACCAAAACGAATATTGTATCGAAAATGTTGCGCCGGGACCCGCGCAGGACAAACCGTACGCCGGATCGAAAAAGTCGAAACATGGAAAATGCTCGGAATATTACAATTATGTTAGAAAGGAGTTCTCGGAAGAGTTTCGGGTTCCAAAAACGTAACAACGGTTGACGTCGGTTGGTTCCCGTTTTTATAAAATAGATTTTAATTACCCGGAAAAAGATTTTAGAAATTTCATATGATTCTTATAAATCCATAAATCAACATAAAAATAATTAGGAAGATATGACAATTATCTATATTTTATTTTGGACATATAAAAATTAAAATACTCAATTAATATTATTTTCGAATATTCAAGTACAGATAACACTTAACAATTAACTCACAGAATAGATACTGAGCACACATAATAATTATTTAATATCAAAAATAATTACACAATATATCCCGGATATTACAGTGCTATAGCTGCTTTGTTATCACAATACAACACAATAGGCTCTTCAACGCTAGGAACAACTCCTTACTCAGAAACAAATTCCCTAACCAGATAATGCATATACATATATACATCACAACAACAGTATAACGGGTAGAAAACTTGCCTGAGCGACTGGGGGTGGTAAAAGGCCTGGGACGAGTCTGGTAACCTATAAACAACTTATAAGTTGGAATTAAACCAAAGTCGCTTAAGAATCTATACTTTAACCAATAAGACCCTAACGTTCGCTTTTGCGCTTAACGATTCACTTAAGTCGCCCAAGTACCCTCGGCTCCACCATTTTTATTAAATTAACCATTAAGAATTTTAAGGCGATTCTTTCGCGAGTACTCTTCCAACTGCCTAATCCACTTTACATAATTGTTTCATACTCTAATTAGTCATTTAAGGACCTTAACCAAGGTTTCAAAGTAAGGCGAGGGGTAATGGTTCGTTCACGAAACGCCGTTACTTAAAACGGTCGTTTCTCCTAAACCGTACATCGGATTCAAGCGAACCACATATCAAAACGAAGATCGTAACATGAAATATCTAATCATGGCAAAGGTCAAAATCTAACAGTGAGTTCACGGGTCCTGAAGTTAAGAACAAAAACAGTTTAAGGTATATCGGGCATTATGACGGCTATGTTTACGCGATTACCAAATTTATACCACCCCAATCAATCCACAAATCAACCCACAATTATCACTACAACCAAACTCCATCCATACTTTACTACAACAGCCCCAACATCTCAAGATTTCCAATTTATACTACCCTCAAACATGAACTAAAAGCTATACTTAAGTTCATTAACCAATAATCAAGATTTACAAATTCAAACTTATTACAAATCCAACCCAACTCTAAATATACATGAATCATACTTCCCAAGAACTAAACCAAGCATAAAAAGCTCTAAATAATAAAAAGTAGGGTTAGGGCATGAGATTATACCTTCCTTGGTGAGTAGAAGTAACTAAGGAGCTTGAAACAACCCTTGAAAATCCTTATTAAAGCTATATCTAAAGAAAACACAAGATCAAAAATTTCAAGTTCTTGAAAACACTATTCACCCTCATCTTCCATGATTTATTTAAAGATATTGTGAAGGAAATGGAAGCTTAGATTCATAGGATATCTATATCTATGTATAAGGAACCTTGGATAATTACCTCACAATTTAACAATGCTTGGATCTTGGATTTTGATTTTCTTGTCTTTGAAAAAGTGAAGAAACCGAGAGCTTCTTGCTTGGAAATGGGAGTGATTTGTGTTTTTTTGGTGTTATGATTTATTTTGGCTTGGTTGATATTATTTTGTTTGTTAATTGACTTTTTACCATGGTAACAAATGAATGGCTCTCATTCAACCAACCAATCCCTCCATTTGTCATGCTTATGTCACCATGCCTATGTCATCTTTCTTATGTCATCTTCTTACATTTGTCTTCTTCTTATTGGTGTGATGACATCATCACCCACTAACCTCTTTGATTAACCCCTAATTACTTGGCTAATGACCACTTATCTGTTATACGGTCCGCTTAACTTTCGTTCTCGTTTATCGTTTGAGGGATCGTACCCGGGATCTCATTACTTAGGTTCCCTTAAACCTTTCTCAATATTTTATATTCCTTTTATGATCTTCTCTTATAATCCTTGAATTAAAATTCTTTTAATCATGTTACCTTATACTCAATTCTTTCTGTATCTGGTGGGTTTTCGGGAAAAATCAAAGTGTTCGAATTTGGATTCTGACGATCTTTACATACACTTATATAACATATAGAGTACTAATAAGATCTCAGAATATCAATAAAAGAACCCATACATAATGTGGCATGAAAAGTTTTCTTATTCAGCATAATTAGCAAAATCACTATTCATAAGGGTTACAAAAAGTCCAAAATTTTTGGGGTTATTACACGAACTTTATCATAACATGTTGCTAGTATTCAAAATAAATCATGTTATATATTGCAAGCGCTTTAGACTATTCAACCTTGAACCTTGATTCTTATTGATCTTGAGCTATAAGCCTTATTCTTCATAAACCGTTGATTGTTGACTTCTCAGATACGAACCAGACACATACGATACTACTCTACAAATACATATCTACCACATTCTGATTTCTGATATTGAATTGCTTGACATACCAACCCTTATTCCTTGTTCAACAGAAGACCAATCCTTGTAACCCTTGGTCTTCTAGTTTCTGATTCTTTCCTTGATTGAAAGCCAATCTTTTTGAATTCCTTATTGTACCTTCATGGTATTATGAATCACCATATGCTTCAAGATAAATGTTGTTTATGATTCAGCTTATTGAATTATATTGGTTATCATGTTCAATTATTTTAGAATTGGATGGTTTTATAAATGTGGACCAGATTCGTGGTCAGACCAGATTCGTGTTCATAATAGGTCAATGTGTGCCTTGGATCCAGTATATAGAGCAAAGCTGGGAGCCTTGCTCGGGGTTAGTGCGTGACTGATCAGAAGCCTAACCTTGATTTTTAAAATGAAAAGTGAATATCCAATTCTAATCATTTCTTATTCAGAATACTTGATCCTTCTGAATTGTTCAAATTGATCATTGTTTACCCTCAAGTGTTGCAATTATGACTTGCTAAGCTAGTTAGCTCACTCTAGCAAACCTTTTTATGTTTTTAACAGTTAAAAAAGGAAATTGTGGGTAATGAGGATTCCCAGTCCAGTGTGCAAGCTAGAATTACAAGTTAAGTTGGATCGAGCTAGAAAGAGCTTTATACTGTAGACGAGTTATGCAAGACTATAAGATCGATATCATTATCAGTTGTATGTTGAACTAGTTGGGTTTTGGTACGATGTAATAAAAGTTAAGGTGGTGGCTTGTTTTCATACTTTAACCTGTTGCGATCCGTGGTTGTGTAAAGAAGGGTCAATACATATAATATTTTATATACAGGTTTAAATATGGTGTGTGTGTGTGTGTGTTGTGGACCCCAAACTTCTGACCCGGGTTTGGAGGGCGTTCATTGTTTGATTTGAGATTTGACCGGAGTATTCAGAATATGATGAATTATGTCGAACCAAAATAATATATACCATTCCTAGATGAACGGGCATTAAGTAAGTCGGAACTAAAAAGATAGGAATTTGGTTAAACATCGATAACTCAAGAGATTCAAGCTACGCCGAGAATATGATACAAGATATAGATATTAAAGAAGACTTTCTTATAGTATGGCACAAAGAAAGAATAAACGTTATATGTGACTAGACGTCAAGGAAAGCATTGCAGTCAGTTTCTTATGAGAACTTCTTAGAACCAAAATAATTGATAATATGGTTTAGATTATGCGGGTGATGCCTCCAAATTAGTATATTTTCTTCTAAATAGTAAGAGATTTTCGCTCGATAAATATACTAGATTGTGATTCAAGGAAAATATGATATGGTGATAAGTTTGTGCGGCAATCATATCCAGTTAAGATTTTTTCGTTAATTCTTAATCCTGGTATAATTTCGAGAATGTCAGGAATCGAACACGCCATGGTCTCAGTATATCATTCGCTGATGGACATGAAGAAAAAGAACGATTAAAGAGCCTCGAATGCGATTGGAAGCAATTACAAACTAGGTTAATTGAACAAAGAAACATGTGGGAATGAAGTTCAACAACCAGTGATTATTGGAAACGCTCATGAGCACGAATTACTAGCAATAAAAAGAGAAGAGAATTAATACGCGTTATGCTGGACCTTTTGAGACAGTAAAAGAAGTAGGATAAGTGTAAGTGAGTTGGCTTCACCACCAACCGTATAGCAGGATCATAGGTGTGTATAGATGTATACTCATAAAGACTAATTTAGCTCCATTATATATAAAATAGAGGCTTGAATTGAGTTATATGAACAACTAATAGAATATGATGTCAGCAAAAGGCTGTTAAGTAATGAGTGATGTTGCGAGTAAAAGTTTATAAAAAGTTGTAAGGTTGAGGAATCAACCTGAGAAAATGGAAGTGAGATACTTGAATGTATCATTATCTCATCCTTAGAGTGATCCCGAGGACAGAATCCTTTTAAGGGGGAAAAGATGTAATATCCGGGATATAGCGTGTAATTATTTTTATCAATAAATAATTATTATATGATTATTATGTGATTTTTGGTAAATTATCAGATGATTGGTGTTGATATGTGGATGTTAATATGTGATAAAGTATAGGTATGTTAATTTTATTATGTCCAGAATAAAATATAGATAACTAATGTATTTTTTTGGTAATTTTTGGACTGTTCTATGATTTTATATTAATTTATGAATTTATTAATTATTTTCTGAATAATTACAAAATTATTTTATAAAGCCGGGAATTGTCCAACCTCAACCGTTTTTACGTTTTTAGAACCCGAAACTTTTCCGAAAACTCCTTCATAACCTAATCTGGTAATTCCGGACATTTTCCGTGTTTTGACTTTTTCAATTTGGATTACGGTTTGACCTGTGCGCGGCCCGGCGCAAGATTTTTGATACGATAATCATTTCGATAAAGCAACAAAACCCGTATTCTCAAAAGACGGGATAATATTACATTATTTTCGTATAAAGTGTTTTATAAGAAGCCCGATTGAGATAATAATCCAATACGGGAACCAAATCAGATCGTTTTTACAGTTATTTAGCGACTAAGTAACTAATTTATCGATCCAAAACGATCCAACATGATCCAATATTCCATAAATATATATAGCCCTTTTATTATTTCATTTTATTCGGATAATCAAAATCAGTCAGTAAATTCCTGTGAAATATAGAGAAAACCCTAATAAAACGTTGTGTTCTTCATAATGAAACCCACAAACGAGGGCGTTATCGAACTTCGATTCGGGCGTGCCATATATCAAATCGAAGCCCTCGAAAACCTTTTTCTGAATCAATCATTTGTTTTTGTGCAAGAATCAAGGTATTCTTCTGATTTAATTATCTTATTTCGAATTTATTAAAGAATAAATTATGAAAATTTGTTCTTGATGTTGTTGATATGATTTGATGATTCCATCATGTAGATAATATTTTTCTGGTCATTTTGGTATATTATATGATGAATTTGGAGTCCAATAACATATAGAAATTGATGTTTGATTTTGGAAAGTTGAAATTAGGGTTTATGTTCTTGAATAATTTCAATCGAAATTAGGAACTTTTAATCTGTTAAACCTGGGATTGATTAAATGGTACCATTAAATAGATCGTGTCATAAGGAATCGAATGATATGAATTTGGAAAACAAAGGACAACAGAAGAAGCTCGCCGAAATCTTTGAACGCCCACGGTGTTCTTAAATTCCAGACAAAAATCCGGTTGTTCTGTTGATTGTTTGGAAAAATAAAATGCACGAAATGATTTCTGGGAAGAAGGGGAATATATCTGCAGTTTTTGGTGAGGAACGGAGCGAAATCGGCCGGCCGGCGGTGTCGCCGCCGCTTCGCCGGGGAAGACAGCAAAAGTTGCTGTTTAGCCCCCTAGTTTTGTAGAAGTTTGCATTTTCGTCCCTGAAGTTTACAAATGTTATAAAAACGAGATTGCTGTTTCAAAAACTTGTAATAATAGTATTTCCTTTTTATTTAATTTTCAGAAAATTGTTTAATTTTTTTTAAAATTCCAAAATTCATTATTTAATTTCTGAAAATTATTTTTAAATCTAAAATAAATCCTAATTAATTAATTAATTTTAGTTGATAATTAATTATTTAATTAGTCAATTATTTAAATATTAATTGAGTAATTAATTTAATTAGTTATTAATTAATTTTAATTGATTATTTAATTAGATTTAATTATTTGCTTTGATTTAAAAAATTCTGAAAAATAGTTTTGAGCTTTAAAAATATTATTTTAAATTATTTTCAAGGCTCGATAATTATTATAAAATTATTTTAAACTCAGATTCAGGTGTTCAAACTCTATTATTTAATTATAAAATGATTCGGAGACCCGTTTTAATTCCGAAAAATATTTAAAAATTCGTATTAAATACGTGGAAAATCATTTTGACCCCGAACTTCTTTGAATAATTATTTTAATTGAATATCTTACGTGCTACGTGTTATAGAAGATCTGATTGATGCATAATATGACCGTACATGCATTGTTTGTCTTTTTTATTCATAACTTTCAATTCGTACGTCGGATTTGGGTGAAACGAAGGGTAGTTAGAAGCTTGTATTGAATAAAATGATATGAGATTGAGTATTGATAGATACTTGTGATGCCTAGCAGATTAAGTGAGGCATAGAAAAGAAGGTCGGTGATCAGTGAATAGAACTGAAGTGTAGAAAAAGAAACAAGTGATTGATGAATAGAGGCAAGGCATAGAAAAAGAAGGAAAATGACTGAAAAGTAAAACTGTTAGATGAGTACAAGTAAAGTTGGAAATTATCTGTGACAAGGCAAGTACTTCTGAACCTTTCTTCAAGATATATTGTAAATATTTTTTGAACTTTCTCATAACATGTTGCTAGTATTCAAAATAAATCATGTTACATATTGCAAGCGCTTTAAACTATTCAACCCCTAACCCTGATTCTTATTGATCTTGAGCTATAAGCCTTATTCTTCATAAACCATTGATTGTTGAATTCTCAGATACGAGCCAAACACATATGATATTACTCCAAAAATACATATCTACCACATACTAATTTCTGATATTGAATTGCTTGACATACCAACCCTTATTCCTTGTTTAACAAAAGACCAATCCTTGTAACCCTTGGTCTTCTACTTTCTGATTCTTTCCTTGATTGAAAGCCAATCTTTTTGAATTCCTTGTTGTACCTTCATGGTATTATGAATCACCCTATGCTTCAAGATAAATGTTGTTTATAATTCAGCTTATTGAATTACATTGGTTATCATGTTGAATTATTTTAGAATTGGATGGTTTTATAAATATGGACTAGATTTGTGGTTAGACCAGATTCGTGGTCATAATAGGCCAATGTGTGCCTTGGGTCCAGTATATAGAGCAAAGTTGGGAGCCTTGCTCGGGGTTAGTGCGTGACTGATCAGCAGCTTGACCTTGGTTTTTAAAATGAAAAGTGAATATCCAATTCTAATCATTTCTTATTCAGAATACTTGATCCTTATGAATTGTTCAAATTGATCATTGTTTAACCTCAATTGTTGCAATTATGACTTGCTGAGCTAGTTAGCTCACTCTTGCAAACCTTTTTATATTTTTAACAGTTTAAAAAGGAAATTGTGGGTAACGAGGATTCCCAGTCCAGTGTGCAACCTAGGATTACAAGTTAAGTTGGATCGAGCTAGCAAGAGCTTTATACTGTAGATGAGTTATGCAAGACTGTAAGATCGATATCATTATCAGTTATATGTTGAACTAGTTGGGTTTTAGTATGATGTAATTAAAGTTAAGGTGGTGGCTTGTTTTCATACTTTAACCTGTTGCGATCCGTGGTTGTGTAAAGAAGGGTCAATGCATATAATATTTTATATACATGTTTAAATATGGTGTGTGTGTGTTGTGGACCCCAAACCTCTGACCCGGGTTTAGAGGGCGTTATAACCAATCTTACCTTGTTTCTGATGATTGTTCCATCAGAATCAGTCTTATTCTAAAGACCCACTTTGTGCCTACAATTGACCTGTTCTTAGGTCTAGGCACCAGCTTCCATACTTCATTTCTTTCAAACTCATTCAATTCTTCTTGCATAGCCATGACCTAATCAGTATCCTTAAGTGCATCTTCTACTTTTTTGGCACTTCTTTTGAAATTAGATTACGATATAAACATTCATTCTGAGTTGCACTTCTTGTCTTTATACCATCATCAGGATTTCCAATAATCAGATCAGGAGTATGATCTTAAGTCCATTTTTTGGCACTGGGAAGTGTCCTTCTGGAACTAGATGCTCCCCCTAAATTGTATGCCCCATCAAATACATTTGAGGCTCCCCCTGAATCTGTTTTCTTATATCTTGATGAGATATTGGGACTTGACTAATGTTTATCTGATGTTGAATCAACATTGGATTCTGAAAGATTAGATTGAGAAGAACCTTGAGATGATTCTTCAGTGTTAGTACCATCAGCTGATCCTTGCTGTTGTTCCCCCTCAACATGTGCAAGTTCATTAGTACAATGATTATCTTCAAAATCTGAAGGAGTATCAGGATTTGAATCATCAAGATTTGACAGTTCATTAGAGTTTGATCCATATTCCAACAATGCATTTTCATTTGTAAAGATTAGACTTTCATGAGTATCTTCTGCAAAACCAGGAATCTTCCTATCATCAAAAGATACATTGATGGAGACAACTATAGTGTTTGTTCTCAGATTAAAAACTCTTTATGCTCTTGATGGTGAGTATCCAACAAAGATTCCTTCATCAGCCTTTGATTCAAACTTTCCAAGTTGATCAGTATGAGTTCTCAAAATAAAGCACTTACATCCAAATACATGAAGATGTTTGAGACTGGGTTTCTTCTCTTTTAGCATTTGATAAGGAGTAACACCATGTATGTTTATCAGAGTGATATACTGAGTATAACATGTTGTGTTTACTGCTTCAGCCCAAAAGTAAGTGGGTAGTTTTGCTTATTCTAGCGGAGTTCTTCCAGTTTTAATCAAGGTTATGTTCTCCCTCTTAACAACACCATTTTGCTGAGGTGTACCAGGAGCTGAGAATTGTTGTTCTATGCCTTTGTAATTGCAGAATTCCTCCATTTTTGAGTTCTTGAATTCAAAGCCATTATCACTTCTTAGAGTTTTCACTTTATAGGTGGATCCATTTTTAATTTGCCTTATGTGATCCAGAAGAATTTCTGGAGTTTCATCCTTTCAGAAGAAAATAGACCCAAGTATATCTAGTGAAATCATCAACAATTACGAGTGTGTACCTTTTTTTGTTGATGGATATTATGTTCACTGGTCCAAAGAGGTCCAGATGTAGCATGTGATATGACTCAAAAATAGAGAATTATGTTTTACTTTTGAAAGATACTCTTATTTGTTTAGACTTTTGGAAAGCATCACAAATACCATCACTTGAGTATAGCATATTTGGTAATCCTCTTACAAGCTCCTTCTTGGCAAGTTTATTGATTGAATTGAAATTGAGATGTGAGAGCTTCTTATGCCAGTTCTAGCTCTCATCTACTGATGCCTTAGAGATAAGGCAAGTAGCTTCCTTTTCAAGACTTTCATGTAGCCTTGCTTCATATATGTTACCATGTCTTTATCCTATCAAGACAACTTTCTTTGACATGTTATGAAGAACTTCACAGTGTGAGTCATAGAATACCACATAATAACCTCTGTCAGTGATTTGACTGATGCTCAGAAGATTGTGCTTCAGTCCATCCACCAGAGCTACATTCTCTATTGCTACCTTCCCAATTATCAAGTTGCCATATCCCAGAATGTGTCCTATATTTCCATCTCCATAAGATACATCTGGGCCAGCCTTCTTCTCAAATTCTGACAGTAGGGATTTATTTCCAGTCATATGTCCTGACATCCACTATCCAAGACAAGTGTATTTTTCTTGTTACCCTGCAATCAGAAGAATAATTAATTAGAAGGAGTTTTAAGGACCCACATTAGTTGGGCCCTCTTTTTGGACAACTTAAGCCTTTGTGTGTCAGGAGTGCTTCTGACAGTTTTTCCTTTGTCAGGATTTGTCTTGTCAGAAGCAGATTTAGTAGAACCAAGAGAATTAAGCACACAAGCAACTTTATTAAATTTAGGCAAAGGTTCATAATAGTTGTGATACAGCTTGTGATAAGAACTACAAGTATAAATTGAATGCCAACTACTACCATAGTGAAAACAAGGATTTTATGGTTTATAAAATACTGATCTACCCCTAACATCAGACTCAGGAATAGCAATTTTCAATTTCTTACTCCTCCTGCAATCAATAACAAGATGATTAGTATTTCCACAGTTAAAACAAATTTTTCTAGGAGCATTGGGAACAACCTTGTAATTTAAATCCTTAGAAATACCTTGCTTACCATTCCTGTTTCTTTTAGGACTTTTTACTTGAGGTTTGTCAGTAACTTCAGATAATTTCTTTTTCAATTGTTTTGCTGACAAAAGTCCTATGTTCTTTTGTTTCTTAACAGTCTTAATGGTTTCCTTGCTCTCCTTTCTTTGAGATTTATCACTTAACAATTTTTCTTATGATACTGATGTTGAACCCTTTTCAAAGATGGATTTGGGTTCATCAGCTTCATAAGAAATAAAGTTAACAGGAGTTTTAAGGGAAATTTTAGTTTCAGTGTCCACATCCTTAACTCCGTCTTTATAAGCTAGGCATTCTTTCCGGTTTTTCTTTGAGATCATCTCATGAACCTTTTTGCCTGAATCAGTCCAGGCCTTAAGGGTTTTTCTTTCAATTTCTAAATCTATCTCTAACATACTGTATCTAGCCTCAAGAATCTTTACTATATGTTTAGCTCTCTCACATTCTTTCTTCAAATATATCTGATTTATTAAGTCAGACTCTAACTGTTCATTCCTAGATTTCAGGATCTCAATTTCAGTTATAAGTTAATCATTTTCTAGAGTCTTATTCTTAAAATTACCATGCAGAGATTTATGAATATATTTCAATTCAGATATATCTTCAGTATCAAAAGAGAACAAGGAAGTTGGTACCTTAGACTCAGAAGAAGCAGGATCATCAAGACTAGCCATCAGTGCATAACATGTGTCTTCATTTTTAGAATCAGAGGAGTCCATCCAATTCTTTCTTTATGTGATCAGGGCTTTGTTCTTCCCTTTATCATGCTTTGTTTTCTTACACTCTATGGCAAAGTGACCAGGTTCATCACAGTTGTAGCACTTGATCTTTGTCCTTTCTACCTTTCCATATTTAGAGTCCTTTCCATCTTTTCTCCCAGTTGACTTCCTTTCACCTCCAGTAAACTTCTTCCTGAAGCTTTTGTTGTTCTTAGACTTCCTGAATTGCATCCTCTTGAAGCCCTTAACCAGCAATGCGGCCATTTGCATGACATCAGAATATGTCATGTTCTTATCGGTTTCAGGATCAGTATCATCATCAGGATTTGATGATAAATCATCAGTATTTGATTCTGGCAAATTGTTCTTCTTTCTTACAACTCCAACAGACTTTTCTTTTGAAGCTTTATCATTTACTTTCAAAGCAACAGATTTACCTTTGCTGCTTTTCCTCTCTTTCCTTTGCTGGACTTCCAAATCATGAGTTCTTAGCATGCCATAGACTTCATCCAGAGTATTTATTTCCAAATCATACTGATGTCGTATGATTGAAGTCTGAGTCTCCTATTCTTCACTTAAGACTCTCAGACACTTGGTGTTTGAATCCTCTCGATCATACACCTTTCCCACCAAAGACAGATTATTGAGCACGGTCAGAAATCTGTCATATATGTCAGTGAGACTTTCATCAGGCTTGGCCTCAAAGTGTTCATATTCTTGAATCTGAACAGCCCTTCTATTCTTCTTGATGGCCATGGTTCCTTGACATTGAGTTTCAAGAGCATCCCAGATCTCTTTGGCAGTCTTGTAGGCTATCACCCTATCTGACATCACAGAATCAAGACTATTATGAAAAATGGTTCTTACCTTTGCATCTTTCAGCACAACTACTTTCTCTTCTAGTGTCCACTCACTCTTCTCCTTTAGCTGATAGTGTTCAGCAACAGTAGGAGTTGGAGGAACCAGTTTTGTTGGCATGTATGGTCCATCATTAATCACGTCGAGATAATCTAGATCTGTAGCTTCGAGGTGCATGAGCATCTTTACTTCCATGTAGAATATTAAGTCTTTTTCAGAATGGGAATTTTAATACTTTCATACTTGTTCAGAGACATGTTCAGATCGTTTCTGATTGTAAGTTTATTAGTGAGCTCTGATACTAATTGTTGCCCAGTGAAGATACAATTGTTTAAGGGGGGTTGGATACAATTGTATAAATATTTCGAACAAGTAATAAAATATAACAGCTTTTTATAAATATGATAAAACCTGTTACAAAACTCTCTCAAGAAATACTAATGGTTTTGAGAGCTTCTAGGTCGAATGATACTCGAGATCGATACCCTAAGTGATGACCTAAACTGTGTTTATGTACTACACAGCTACAACAAATCAATCTAAGATATGCATTATCAAAAGCTTACTGATACATATCTTCAACTGAATAGATAAATTCCTATAACTCAGATGTAAAATATATTTTCTCCACAATACAAGCAACATAACAAATCTTCTAAGCTGACTGTCTTCAAATACTGATGACATCCAAATGCTGATGATGTGTCAAATCCTGACGACTCATCAGATACTGATAACACCCGAACAGCCAGATCCTAAGCTTCTTCTGATCATTGAGAATTCAATATGTAAGAACTATCACAAAATGATGGACTTCATTAAAAACTACAAACTGAGTTATGCCATGATTGAGTCTCCAACCATTTACCGTGAGGTTGTCGAGGAAATTTGGTCTACAGCAGTGTTCAATTCAAAGGACAAAACTATTACCTTCACTCTCAAAGGTAATGAATACTGTGTTAATTATGATACTATTGAAAAGTGCTTTAAATTTCCTGAAAATAACACACTTGCTCCACACACAGACACTAATGTGAGTAACATGCTAGTCTCTATGGGTTATGCTCTAACTGCCACTAAGTTAGGTGAAGTTAGAAGATTAGGCCTTGGAAAAGAATTGAGTTTCTTGTGTGATTCTTTTATCAAAGTATTTTCTAGAAAAGTCAGTAATTTTGATGTTGTATCTTACTCACTTGTTCACATGCTTTATATGCTCCTTAGTGATAAGTACTTCAATTTTAGCACTTCTGTTATATATGAGTTAGAGAGTAAATTAGAGGATATTAAGAAGAGGTCTAAGAATATTTATTATGCTAGATTCTTTATGATGCTAGCTAATTTTTTTCCTGAGAATCTCTTAATTGAGAACCCAACAAACAAATTAGCTTGTTGGGTCCAAAAGAGAAGAGTTATTGATGATCTTAACATGTCAAATCACCACAAGGATGTTCCCCTTGTGTACATGTCAATCATGGAACATCCTCAGGTAAGTGAGGTAAACACTTCTGTCTCTACTACTTCTCAACCTATCACTTCTTTACAATCAACTGTGGCAATGTCATCTGTGACTGTGACCAAACAGATGCCTACCCAAGCCACAAAACCAAAAATCTCCAAATCTAAATCAAAGAAAGCCCCCTCTAGTGTCTCCCAAAAGAAACTAGTTGTAAAATCTACATAAAGCCAAGAGGGGAGTGTGAAAGGAAGTGAGGCTGGTGAGGGACAGGGTGAACATCAAAGAAGCCCTAAGGATAAGGATGGAGTGGTGAGTGCATTCCAGCCTAGCCACACTACAATTTCCTAACAAATTATAGTGCTTAATAAGGATATTAGCTCATTCCTAGTTGCATCCTCCCAAAAGGATGTGACTATTGAACAAAGCTCACATCCAAGAGCACAGGCCAAAAGGGTTAGGGACACAAGCTCACCCTAAACTTATGACAAAAAGAAGAAATCAAAAACTATTGGGGATACACAGGGTGCACACAATGTGCCTACTGCAGTCAAAGACTCAGTCCATGGACCTTCTCAAAGTCAGATTGATGTGGCTCCAATTAATATGGAGTCATAACCAAAATCTTTAGTGATAGAAGCACCTCATACTCAAAACTCACATACAAATTCTCTGGATGTGGACATGATTCACACATTAATTCCAGATTCTCCATCTTTAACTCTCATGGAGAAGCCAAAATCTCAAGCAAGTGAGCATCATCTTTTAGATGATTTGTTGGCTCACTTGCCATTTCTTTTTGATTCTACTGAGAATAGTGTGCAAAATCTCAAATCAATCTCCACAGATTTAACAATAGTTTATACTCCAAACTTTGTCATTTCTAATATCTCGACGGATATTTTTAATCAATCTTCTTCTGACTGTATCTCGACGGATGTGCTTAACAGCAGTCATCTGTTGAAACTTTCAACTACTATTTCGACGGATGTTTCTCATCCATTGAATATCACTATACCACTCTAAATTTCAACTTCAATTATAAGTGCAGATGATCTAGTGGTTGTACAGTCACTTTTAGGATTGAGGGAATGGAGTGAACAGAGTGAGAGGCTGAGTTGCTCTCAAGCAAAAGGAGAGGAAATGAGTGAAAATTTGCAAGCTATTTCTTCCAGCTTGGAAAAAGTGAGTGAGTGGAGTCACACCTTAGTAGGTGAAGGTGAGGGTGGGAAGCCAAGGGGAGCCCTTGATGCAAAAACAGATAGAAAATGAAAGAAAAGTAAGTATAGGAGAAATAAGGATGGAGACCATTTCTAGTGAGTCAATGAATGTCAGTGATGCAGAAAAAGAGAAATTGTTTCAACAAGAATATCAAGTTGTGATAGATTCTATCTCTTTAGATGCCGAGACATTTACTCATCCTGTTCCAGCATATCAAATTCTGGTTGGACAGGGCAATGAGGAGGCTGAGAAGATACTCAACTTGGTGCACACTACTGCTTCTATGCAAAGGGCTAATGATGCCATCACAGCTATGCCACCCATAGCTGATGATGATGTTGATTATGGAACTGGTGATTCTGATGATATTTTTGGGGATGAAGATGATGATGAAGGAGAGTTCATGGACATAGGGGGAGAAGAAGGACCTAGATCAGGATCAAACATTCCATCTTGGGTGTTTTCCAAAGCATGTGATGACCACCACTTCGAGTCCACTCTTTCTCACATCATTCAACAAACTCAGACAGCCCTTCAAACTACTACAAATGCCAACACCAAGAGACTTCTACAAGCACATCTGAACTCTCTCCAACTACATCAAATTCAATCTCTCAAAAAAAATCTGGATGTCACTGAACTGAAGACAGAAATTGATCAAGTCAAGAAGGATATTATTGGGAGATTGGATGCCAAGTTTCCTAACACAAAAATGCTAGACATCAACAGACAACTGAGGAAAATTTCTAATCTAGCCAGCAAGGTGGACTCCTTAGAGAAAAGGCTCAAAACCCTAGAAACATCAATTACTGAAATCCATCTACATCAAGCCCAACAAACTCTGCTACTTCAGAAATTGGTGGCTGCACAAACCTCAACCTCCACTCAACTTGATGCTAACAAAAAGGGGGAGAAAGACTCTATCATTCCAGTTAGCCAGGGGAGTCAACAAGTGAGGGGGAGAAAGTGCTCAATATTCAAGTAAGTAAAGTGATTGTTCCAGCAGTTACTTTCACAAAGCCACTAGTCTTGGACATCATTGATCTGATCAAGATAGCAGCTGCTAAGTTGGAATCAAATGAAAAATCTAAAAAGCTTGATGTTGCAGCAGTTGAGCAAGAACTGGATGTAAAATGGAAGGAGCTTGATGAAAACATCAAGAAGAAATTTGGTCCAATTGGGAAGCAAGACAAGGTCTTTTCTCACTTCTCTCAATTGAGACAAATTTCAGCTAATGAAATGAGTCTGGGGAACTTAGAATGGGGTCAACCCTCAACAATCAAGTCTCTAAAGGCTGGTGTAATTTTTAAGCCAAAAAGAAATTATTCAAAGAACTCAGATAAAAATCCACTGGACATATCATATGAAATCCCTAGGCTAGATGAAAAGAAGCTGCTTAAGAGGTCCATAGCTTTCTTCAAGGATCCCAAAAACTCAGTACTAAAGAAAAGGATTCCTAAAATCTACAGAAATGGTAAATTGATCTGTGTTGTGGCTAGACATCCACAGTTTACAGAGGCTAAGAAAGAATAAAAGGTGAGTCTCAAACAACAACAAAAGCATGTTGCTTTAGATGCCAAGAACTAAACTAAGAAGCCTGCAATCACAGAAGCTATATTGCCAACTGAGACATCTAAAAATATGAATTAAGGAAAGAAAGAAGAACCAAAGCAGACTAAGAGGAAGTTTAGATACAAGATCCATGTAAAGAGGAATATAGATTTCAATGATGATAAGGAAGACTACATGCCTATTAAATCTACAACTTCAAGTCAACCAGCCATACCTACAATGCAGGAGGCTGAATTCAAGGTTGATCCTAACATCACCTTTCATGGTGAACCTGTGATTCCTAAGGATGAACCTATAGATTGGGACAGCTTGCCTCTTCCTGATCTAAATCTTCCAATCTTTGCCAAACAAAGTAAGATAAAGGAAAAAGTAGTCAAAATAGTCAAGCCTGTCAAGCTTAAATCCAAGCAAGTGGCCAAACCCGAACCTAATGTCAACAAGGGAGATCAACTCCACATATGTGACATCAAAGAATTTTCAGACATAAACCTCTATCTGGATGAGCTAGAAGAAGTCAGATCTATTGATGCCTACGAGCACCTTCCATAGAGGCTAGTCTTCAAGTACAAGGGTGGTAAAGAGACTACGTGGCCACTTCACAGAATTCTCAATGAAGGTTATTCCACTTTGGTGACCATCTTCTATGCAATGAAGAAAAACTTTGGATTTAATATAGTTGCCAAGAAAATGGTACTAAACAAGATTGAGGAGATAAGAAATAGCTGGAGAGGACCAAATGCACTCCAAAGAGTATTGACAATTCCTTTTACTGGAGATAGGGTGCATTTGAGACCATACTGGATTATGGAGTTCAAGGATGAAAAATATATTAGAAGATCCTTTAGATTGGAAGACCAGCTAAAGATTGCAAGCAATGAAACTCTTAAGGAGATGCAAGAAAAGTTGGATCTAACAAATGAGGATGAATCAGAATTTTTCAGACAACTCCAAAATCAGATTGAAGAGAATGATGTGAAGCTGGGAAAGAAGTCAAGGCCATCAAGGAAATGATCTAAATTTGCTCAGTCTAGAGGAGCACCTTGAAAATGATCTGTAAGACACTCTACAAATCTTTCTTTGTGAGATTTTTCAATAAACTGCAGCACTTGTAAATTTTAATCTACTTTATCCCATTCAATAGTCATAGAGTGTTTTTTTTATCATCAAGTTTATCTTAATTTATGGCTACAATTCCAGTAGACATAAATAGGGGGAGATTGTTAGGAATATGTTGTGTACTTGATGATAACTTGAACAAAACATTTAGTAGATTTTATTTAAGTGAAATTATAACTTTCAACGGATGATCAATTGAACATCCGTTGAAAGAGTAGCTTATGTAACAATAAGATTAGTAGCACATTTTTGCATACTTAAAGTAACTTAGTGAACTAGATGTTGTAGAATGTCTAAGTCATGTTGACTACTAGATTGATATACAAGATAGGATGGTTAATTGTAAATATTAGATGCCTTGTAATCTTGTATTAATGAAATGGAGTTAAATGTCAAGAAGACAGTCTTAACGGATGATTCACAAAGTTTCAACGGATGATCAACATAAGTCTCGACGGATGATCAACCTGAATTTCGACGGATGATCAATCTGAGTTTCAACGGATGATCAGATTCAAAAGAGCAGTTGATAGTGACTTGACAGTCACATGTGTTGGTTGTATGCAAATGGAATGTGGCAACCTAATTCAAGTTTTAGAGAACAAAAGAAGCATTTCCATGCTAAACAGAAGATATTCAAAGATGCTGGAAAGAGAAGTGTAGTAGCATGTAATTAGACTAGAAATAGTTTGTCTTATTATCTTGTCTTTTTATCATGTCACATGGTGATATATAAACCAAGGGTAGAAAGTTGAAGAGTATCTAAGTTAGTAAGCAATTTACCAGAGAAATAGATAAGGCAAAATATGTAAAGAATTTCTCTGTTCTTATTATTCAACTTGTAAATAGATGTGTATATTTTGTAACACAAAGTTCTCTACTTTATATCTCTGATGGAAAAGTTCAATCTACCAGAAAGTTTTTAAATACTTGTATTTAAATGCTTTATTTTGATTTCTACTTAGCTTTTATTCCGCACTATTGCAAAATCAAACACTGTTATTAATTTTTAGAAGAACTGTTCTTGAAATCCAAGAAGAAGCTAGAATTCCAATCAACCCCCCTTCTGTAATTCTTGTTTAAATTGTTTGGGAATAACAATTGGTATCAGAGCAAGCTCTTGAAGAACAAAGAGTTTAAATATCACAACAACTAACAAGATGAGCAGAAAAGATGTTGGAGTAAAGATTCCATTTCTGGACAAAGATAACTATCACCATTGGAAGGTGAAGATGCACCTGCATCTCCTATATCAAGATGAAGCTTATATGGACTGCATTGAGAAAGGTCCACATGTCCCTATGAGAGATGCTACAGGAAATGAACCATCTATCCCAAAGCCTATAGCAGAATGGTCTGATCCTGATATTGATCAAGTTCATAAGGATAAAAAGGCCATGAACATTTTGTTTAATGGCCAGGATCCAAATCAATCGTGAATTCAATCTCTCGATCTGGAGGTAGTCCAGGTAATTCATCTAGAAATACATTGGGAAACTCTTTAACCACTGGAATGTCCTCAATCTTTAAGCATTCCTTCTCCACATCCTTTACGTGAGCCAAATGAGCTTCGCATCCTTGTCATAACAATCTTCTTATCTGAATTGCCGTTAGAAACTTCCTACCTTGCTTCTTTTCTTCGAATATCACCTCAGTTCCATCCTTGGTCCTCAATTTCACTTTCTTACTACTACACTCAATTTGTGCATCGTGGTTTACTAACCAATCCATTCCGAGAATAATGTCAAATTCTCCTAACTTTAACGGTATTAAGTCAGTAGAAAAGTGCCAACCTACTATAACAATATCACAACTTGGACAAATCCTATCGGCAATAACTCTTTCCTGATTTGCTACTTCTATAATCAAGTTAGATTCTAAAGAGTATGCAACACACTTTAGTCTATCAATAACACTTTCAGAAATAAATAATTTAGTAGCTCCATAATCCATTAACACTTTGACTTCTACTGAATTAATAGCAAGCGTACCTACTACCACATCCACATCTTACACCTCATCTTTCATTGTCATATTAAATGTCCGCGCCCTTGGCTGAACTGCTTACGCTGGTGGAGGCGGTGGTCCAGCAATCCTAAGAACATTTGCCTTCTGGACAGGCTCCTTGCAATTCCTTTCCATGTTGCCACCTTTCCCACACTTAAAACAAGTCATCTCTGACTTTCCCAAACCCCTTGGGCATTTAGATAAATAATATCCTTTCTGGTTACACTTGAAACACGTCACGTTGAGCTTGTTACATCTTCCAAGGTGCCTCTATCTGCAAGTCTTGCATTCCTGAACCTGGGGTTTATTTTCCTTTACTGGCTGACTAGCTTTTTAAAACAATTCTTTTGACCCCCATTTCTAGGCTTAAACTTCTGGAACTTTTGGTTCTGATTTCCCACATTCCTTCCGAACTTTCCTCTAAACTTGGAACATCCCTGATCTTGTTTTGAATTCTCAAACTTCCTTTTCTTTCCTTCACTTCCCTTTTTTGTTGCTTCTCATTCTCCTTCTACGATCATGGTTTTATGTACTAAAGCAGCATAAGTCCTTATCTCCAGAAGAGCCACTTGACTACGAATCCATGGCTTAAGTCCTTGTTGAAACCTTTTAGATTTCTTCACTTCTGTATTCACATACTCAGGAACAAACCTTGCCAACTCTGAGAACTTTACTTCATACTCTGCTACCATCATATTCTCTTGCTTTAAATCCAGAATTCTCATCTTTAACTAGTCTTGCATGTAACTTGGTAAATACTTCTCCAAGAACAGCTCCGTAAACTTCTGCCAAGATATGGCTTCTCTTTTTAGTAACACCTTAGTAGATTCCTACAAGTAACTAGCCTCATCCTTAAGATAGTAACTTGCATACTGCGCCTTCTTTTCATCCTTAACTTCCACTAACTCAAAGGCTTTTTTCATTTCTCTCAACCAGGACTGAGCTTTAATCAGATTTGGAAATCCTACAAACTCTAGGGGATGAACGGATTGAAAATGTTTAAAGTTTCCGATTCTTGAGGCTGGGGTTTTTTGCAAAAGTTGAAAGAGTTGGTTCATCACAGGAGTGTCTTGGTTTTGATGTTGATTTTAAGTTTGAGTTTCTTCTTCTTGGTGATTTGGTGATGTGGCCATTTTATAAATCCGATGAGCAATTATTTAACAATACGAAAGCATGGCATTATAAAAATAAAGATTCTTTTAGGAATAGTTTTTTTCGGGTTTTAAGTTTTACCCATTTGCGCATGCAATCCTATTACTACATAATTTACTCACTGGTTAGGGTTCTCACATGGTATATTATCGCAAAGGTGTTGAATACGATCATTTAAAAAATATAATATGCAAAACAGTTTATAAAACCCAGGGATCCACAAAATGTATAAATAAATGGTTTATGAAATTCATCGATTCTCAGTAAGGTAACAAAGGTACATAGATAAGTAGTTCAAGTACAATAAGTTCTGGGAACAAAATGCAATAACATAGCAGGGTTAAACAGAGGAAAAACTGTCAAATATCCCCATATCTACCCCTAACTTCTACCTAGCTAATACTGATACAACCAATACTAAGTCTAAATTACAATACAACATAAAAGTATCCCGATATCTGACCAAGTAACCCAAATCCTACCGGTGCTGAAAAGAATAACAACAACAACTACTACGGGCTCTACCTGACTCACACCCAAACTACACATGGCGATCTAGAATCTCCCTCAACACAGACAACATCCAACACATAATCTTATGAACTCTACGTGCCTCGACCTCAGCATCACTGCAAAAAGGTATGTTAGTCCCTTAACAATATGACAAGAATTACAGAAGGGGGGTTGAATGGAATTTTTGAAACTTTTTCTTGAAATAAAAATGTTCTAACTCGAATATATATAAGTGTGAATGGATTAGCACAATGCGGAATAGTTACTTAAGTGATTCAAAACACAAGTAATTAAAAACAAGAGTCTTTAAAAACATTCTGGTGGATTTGAATGATTCCACCAGAGATATATATTATATATCGAGAGAACCCTGTGTGTAAAATGCTCACAGCTGCTTACAAGAATTGAACAACTAAGAATACAGAGAAATGCTAAGGATTCTGCTTACAAATGTTTTTCTGCTTGTTTCTTAGATTCGATGGTTCCTTAGTTGCTACTTCTTGGTTTATATATCACTAAGATTACAAAATAATGAGATAGGATAATAAAACAAAACTATCTAGTCTATTACAATGCTACTTTATTACTCTATTCCAGCATCTTTGAATATCTTCATAATAGCATGGAAATGGCAATGCTTCTTTGTTCTCGAAAACCCAGTTGAATAGGCTACCACATTCCATTTGCATCCACTCGACGCATGTGACTAAGTTGTCACTGTGAACAGATATTTGACTTCTTTATCCGTCGGGTTATTGATCATCCGTCGAGTTATTGATCATCCGTCGGGTTGTTGATCATCCGCCGAATTCATTGTTTGTTCATCCGTCGGGTAGCAATCAGGCACTAGACTTCATTTCACTTATGCAGAATTACAAGACATCATCTATGTACAATTAATCAACCTATTATGCATATCTAACTAAAGTCAACATGACTCAAGTACTACTACAGATTTTAAACAATGTGTATGCAGAACTGTGCTACAGACTTATTATTACATAAGCTACTCATTCGACGGATAATAAGTCATCATCCGTCGGGACTATATTGAGTCATTCGTCAGGACTTTAAACCTTATCCGTTGAGTGCTACATTATTTCACTAAGTAAAATCTACTAAGATGTTTTGTTCATGTAATCATCAAGTGCACAACATATACACAACAATCTCCCCCAATTTATGTGTAGTGGAATTGTAGCCATAATTTAAGAGACAATACAACTTTAAAAGGAAGTAGATATTACTGAAAAATGCTTCAATTAACAAAATGTACAAAGTTTTTGCTCACAGTCATTTTCAAGTTGCTCCTCTAGTCTGAGCAGATTTATCTAGTTCCTTGAAGGTCTGGATCTCTTTCCAAGCTTTCTGTTGTTTTCCTCAATCTGATTTTGGAGCTGCCTGTGGAATTCCAGTTCATCAGATTCTGAGAGATTTAGCTTTCCTTGCATTTCCAAAAGAGTCTCATTGCTAGAGATGCTCAATTGGTCTTCTAATCTGAAAAATCTTCTCCCTCATTTGTCATCCATGAACTCCATCAGCCAGTAGGGCCTTAGATGCACTCTTCTCCCTGTGTAGGGGATAATTAGAGTCTTTGGGAGTGCATCTTTGGCTCTAACACTCCTTAGTTCTTCAATCTTCTACAGTACCAATCTTCTTGCAGTAATATTGAACCCAAAGTTCTTCTTGAAGGATGAATAAACTTTAATCAGTACAGCTTGGCTTTCTTGAAGGATCCTGTGAAGTGGCCACTGGATCTCCTTTCCTCCTTTGTACTTAAACACTAACCTCTCAAGTAGGTTTCTCTATGCATCAATTCCTCTCACTTTATCTAGTTCATCTAGATAGAGGTTTAGATCATAAAATTCTTTGATGTCACACAAGTACATGTAATCTCCCTTACTGACTTTAGATTGAGCTTTGACTAGAGATTTGGATTTGAGAGGTGACAGCTTCACTTTCTTGACTGCTCTTGACTTTGTTCTCTTTGGCTTGTTAAGAATTGGCAAATAGAAGTCAGGAAATGGTATGTTTTCCCATTCTACTGGTTCATCCTTAGGCACTATAGGTTCACCATGGATGTTCCTGTAAGGATCCACCACTTTGATATCTTCAAATATCACAGAGGGTTTTGATGCTTGAGTTATGGTTGGAGTGGATTCCTTGGGAAACTGATTCTCCAATTCCTTATCAACCATGTCCAGTTTCCGTTTAGTTCTTTTAGCCAATTCCTTGATTCTTGGAGATTTCTTCTATTGTTCAACTTGCTTCTTTGATTCAATAACTTCAGATGGCTGAGAGGGAATTTGTTGTGATGAATTTACAGCATGTAGCTTGGCCAAGATAGCAATTTGCTCTTTCTTTTATTTAGACTTTTTAGCATCCAGAGCAGCTTGCTTCTTTCCCTGCTTCACTCTAGCCTCTTCTTCTCTCTTTTCTTGAGCAAATTAAGGATGCCCAGCCACCACACAAATTTCTTTCCCATTCATGAAAATTTTAGCAATTCTTCTTTTTGAAGCTGAATCAGCTGGATCTTTATAGAAAACAATTGACCTTGACCGAAGCTTGTTCTCATCAGGCTTAGGTGTCTCATACACAGTATCTAAAGGATTCTTCAATGATGATTTTGAGTAGTTTACCCTTGGTTTCAGAATTGTTTCAGCCTTTGGAGAGTTGATGCAGGAAGGCTGTCCTCTTTCCAGATAGTTCATGCTCATCTCATTCACACTGATTTGCTTGACTTGAGAGTGATGGATGGCTGACTTAACTGGCTCCTTGACAAGTTCAAATTTCTTCTGTATTTCCTCATCAATTTTTTCCCAGTTGACTAAACTCAATTTCTCCTTATCAGCTGCTCTTATGTTGGTTACTGCATTGATCAGATCAATATTGTCTGTAACTGGTGGCTTAGAGATAGTAATTGAAGGCACAATTACTAGACTGATTTGAATCTGAAGCCTCTCCCCCTCACTTGGTCCTTTCTCCCCCTTTTTGTTATCATCAAGTTGAGTAGAGGAGGAGGTTTGAGCAGCCACCAATTTTTGAAGTAGATCTGTCTGTTGGGCTTGATGAAGATGAATGGCTGTTAAAGATGCTTCCATGGCTGACATTCTTGTTTCCAAGGCATCTATCTTGTTTGAAAGATCAGAATTTTTCCTTAATTGCCTCTTGATGTCAAGCATTGTAGCTTCTGGAAGTTTAGAATCTAGCTTGTCTGAGATAGCCTTCTTCATCTCCTCAATATCACCCTTCATGGTGTTTACATCCCTAGCATGCTGGAAGCCCTGGATTTGTTGAAGTTGCAGGGAGGCTATATGTGCCTGAAGGAGCTTCTTGATACTGGCATTAGTAGTGGTTTGAAGAGCAGTATTTGTCTGATTGATTAGTTGGATCAGGGTGGTCTTGAAGTAGTGCCCATCACAGTGCTTTGAGAAGGCCCATAGTGGCATACCTGATCTTGAACTTGAGCCTACTTCCCCTCCTATGTCCATTGCCTCATCTTCACTGTTCCCACTCCCATCACCAAAGAAATTAGCTGAACCACCAGTCTCATAGTCCATATCACCAGCTGTAGAGGGCAAAGCTGTGATGGCATCTTTAGCTCTTATCATAGACTGTGTGGTATGCACCAAATTCAGCATCCTTTCTGCATTGCCATTGCCCTGTTCAGCTAGAAGTTGATAAGCTGGAACAGGATGAGTAAATGCCTCAGCATCAAGGGAAGTGGAATCTATAACAGCTTTAGGTTGCTGAGATAGTCCTTCCCTGTCTGCATCATGGACATTCATTGACTCACTAGCAATGACATCCATCCTTATAGCTCCAGTACTTGCATTTCTCTCATTTTCTCTCTTTTGTTGCATCAGGGTCTTACCCTAGCTCCCCACCCTCACACCCTCACTTTCACCTACTAAGGTGGGACTCCTCTCACTCTCTTTTGCCAATCCTGAAGAAATGGATTGTATATTGTCACTCATGTCCTCTCCTTTTTCCTTGGAGAAACTGAAACTCTCACTCAAAGCACTCTTCTCTCTCAATCCTAAGAGTGACTGTACAACCACTAAATCTTCTGCACTTGAAATAAATGAAGTTTGAAGCTGTGTAGAGATACTCGATGGATGAGTGATATCCATCGAGTGAGTGGATTTGCTATCCGACGGATAACTGCTGTCAAGCTTATCCGTCGGGATATAATCACTACTTGACGGATGAGCAATATCCGTCGAGAGAGTAGAAATAAATGAGCTAGGAATAGAAACTATTATTGACTCTGTGCTGATTGAAGATATTCTGGGCACAGATGATACAACAGTTCCTGAAAGAATTGGCAAGTGAACCAACAAATGATCTAAAAGATGATGCTCACTTGCATTAGATTTTGGCTTCTCCAACAGAGTTAATCATATCCACATCCAGAGAATTTGTTGGTGAGTTTGGTGTTTGAAGTGCTTCTTTAACTAGAGATTTTGGCTGTGACTCCACATTTATTGGAGCCACATCAAACTGAATTTGTGAAGGTGCAGTGACCAGTTTGCACTGTGTGTGTACCCTGTGCATCCCCAAAGGTTTTAGATTTCTTCTTTCTAGCATAAGTTTGGGGTGAGCTAGTGTCCCTAACCCTCTTGGCCTGTGCTCTTGGTTGAGAGCTTTGTTCAATAACTGCATCCTTTTGGGAGGATGCGGCTAGAAATGAGCTTTTATCCTTTTTAAGCACTGCAGTTTGTTGGGAAACTGCAGTGTAGCTCAGCTGGGATGCACTCAACTCTCCAACCTTATTCTTGGGGTTTCTTTTATGTTCACCCCTTCCCTCACCTAACTTGCCCTCCTTCACACTCCCCTCTTTGGTTTTAGTGGATTTTTCAACTGGCATCTTTTAGGAGATACCAGAGGGGGCTTTCTTTGATTTGGGTTTCAAAACTTTTGCAGTTTTGGTGGCTTGGGTAGGCAACTGTTTGGTCATTGACACAGTTGTTATAGCCACACTAGAACTCAAAGAAACTGTTGAGGTTGGAATAGTTGTAGGGATAGATGAACTTACCTCACTTACCTGAGGTGCTTGCATTATAGGAAAATAGAACAATGGCACATCCTTGTGATGATTGGCCATGTTCAAATCTGCAATGAGCCTTCTCTCTTGAACCCAACAATCTAGTTTGTTGTTTGGGTTCTCAAGCACAATCTCTTCACAGAGGTGGTTAGCTAATATCATAAAGAATCTAGCACAATACCAATTTTTACCTCTTTTATTTAATTCTCCTAATTTAAAGCCTAACTCAAACAAGACAAGATCACTGAAATTATAGAATTAATCTGTAATTAGCATGTATAGCATGTTAAGCATTGAGATATTGACTGAATCAAAATTACTGACTTTACCTGAAAAGACCTTTGTCACAACATCACACATAAAACTCCATTCTTTGACCCATTCTCCTAATATCACTTAACTTAGAAGTAGAAAGAGCATAGTTCATGGAATTAAGCATATTGATAATCTCAGTTTCAGTATGTGGTGAGGTCACAGTGTTATCAGGAATCTTGAAACATGCTTTTATAACATCACTATTAATACATAACTCTTTACCTTTAATGGTGAGTGTGATTGTCTTATCTGTTGAGTTGTAGGTAGCAGTGGTCCACATCTCTTCAACAACTTCACAGAAGATTATGGGTGATTCCAACATGGCATAATTGAGCTTGCAATTCTTCACAAAGTCCATCATCTTGTGATAGTCACCAGATTGCTGAATACCCTTGTTAACCAGTGCAGTGAAATTGTTCTTCTCATAAATGAACCCAGTTTGAGACATAATCTTTACAACAGGTGCCATTGTTAAAGAATAAGAGCTTGAAGAGAAAGAGAGTAAGTGCTTTGAGAGAGAATGAAATTAGAGCAGTTGAATTGAGAGTGATAAAAGAAAAGTGATTAGAAAGAGATAAGCTTTTATACTCTCTCAAAAATAACTGTCAAAAATAATAAAATAAAATAAAGTGACCAATAGAAATTGCCTAAAATAGCTGTTTAAAAAATAAACTGTAAAAATTCCACCCATTATCCGTCGTGTTATGCTTACAAACTGTAAGTATACTCGATGGACAATGTACAGGGAATTAACAGCTAAGATTAAGACAATTCGACGGATGAGGATAAACGGTTATCCATCGAGTCATAACATATTCCAGAAAAATAATTGATTTTTATTGGCAAATAGTATTCCGACGGATGATCAAACTCGATGGATAAAGATCATCTGTCGAGATGTAAATTTTGACTTAGCCAAAATTTCATCCTTGACTTAGAAATCAGTTAAATTTCTGGCTAAATTTTTATTTGCAAATAAACTCATATAGATTTAAGAATAATTAAGCATACCTAACTCACTTATCAACCTTGAAAAGGTGGATTCATCCGGTGGCTTGGTAAAAATATCTACAAGATGCTTCTCACTTGGAACAAAATGTAGCTCCATAGTACCATTCATTACATGTTCCCTTATGAAGTGGTACTTGATATCTATGTGCTTTGTCCTTGAATGTTGTACTGGATTCTCAGTGATGGCTATTGTACTTGTGTTATCACAGAAAATAGGAATCCTCTCAACTTGCAAACCATAGTCTAGCAATTGATTTTTCATCCATAATATCTGTGCACAACAACTACCAGCAGCAATATATTCAGCTTCAGCTGTAGAAGTGGAAACTAAATTCTGCTTTTTACTGAACCAGGACACAAGCTTGTTTCCTAGAAATTAATAGTTCCTGTTGTACTCTTTCTATCAATTCTACAACCTGCATAATCTGCATCTGAATAACCAGTTAGATCAAAACCAGAATCTCCAGGGTACCAAATGCCAAGTTTTGGTGTTCCCTTGATATATCTGAAAATTCTCTTAATAGCTATTAAGTGAGATTCTCTAGGATCAGCCTGAAATCTAGCACATAAACATGTAGCAAACATTATATCTGGCCTACTAGCTGTTAAGTACAGAAGTGAGCCAACCATGCCTCTATAACTTGAAATATCTACAGACTTTTCTGTAGTGTTTAATTCAAGCTTAGTTGCAGTGGCCATGGGAGTTTTTGCAAATGTGCAATCCATTAGATCAAACTTCTTTAAAAGATCAAAAATGTATTTAGTTTGACTAATGAATATTCCATCACTAACTTTCTTAACTTATAAACCAAGAAAGTAAGTCAGTTCTCCCATCATACTCATTTCATACTTACTTTGCATCAATTTGGCAAACTTTTTGCAAAGTTTCTCATCTGTAGAGCCAAAAATAATATCATCTACATAAATTTGAACAAATATACTAGAGCCATTAACATTTCTGAAAAACAAAGTTTTATCTACAGTACCTCTTGTGAAGTGATTTTCCAAAAGGAACTTTGATAGAGTGTCATACCAGGCTCTAGGTGCTTGCTTCAGTCCATAAAGTGCTTTCAAAAGATAGTAGACATGTTCTGGAAAATTTGGATCTTCAAAACCAGGAGGTTGACTGACATAGACTTCCTCCTCCAAGTCTCCATTCAGAAAGGCACTTTTGACATCCATTTGATAGACCTTGAAATTGGCATGGGCTGCATAGGCTAAGAAGATTCTGATGGCTTCAAGTCTTGCAACAGGAGCAAATGTTTCACCAAAATCTATTCCTTCTTGTTGAAAATAGCCCTTAGCAACCAATCTAGTTTTGTTCCTGACTACTATGCCATTTTCATCCATCTTGTTTCTGAATACCCATTTGGTGTGTATTGGATTCTTTCCTTTAGGCTTGGGCACCAGCTTCCATAAATTATTCCTTTCAAATTGGTTTAGCTCCTCTTGCATAGCTAAAATCCAATCAGGATCCAACAAAGCTTCTTCTACCTTCTTTGGCTCTTCCTTGGAAAGAAAGCTATTGTATAGACATTCTTCTTGAGTTGCTCTCCTTGTTTGAACTCTAGAAGAAACATCACCAATAATAAGCTCAAAGGGGTGATCTTTTGTCCATTTTCTTTGTTGATATAGATTAGCTCTAGATGAAGAGGCCTCATTGTTGTCTTGATGTGTGACTGAGTTTTGATTGCTAGAAACTCCCCCAGAGTTTGTGGATCTTTGATTTGAGAAAGGGGAACTTTCTATAGGTGATCTATCTTGATTTCCAGCTTCTCTTGATAACCCGACGGATGGTGAGTATTGAGTACCGACGGATAACGCAGATTGCCTCCCAACGGATGAAGCATTATGCAACTCGACAGATGTTGAGTTTTGTGCTTCATTGGTAGTGGATTTATCTGCATTATCCTTAGATACAGTTTCTTGATCACTTTCATCATCACCATCATCACTAACCATCTCCACATTGTCGAATTTTAGGCTCTCATGGTAATCTCCATCTTGCAGTCCTTCAATTTTTTTATCATCAAACACAACATGTATTGATTCCACAACAATGTTGGTTCTTAGATTATAGACTCTATATGCTTTACCAACAGCATATCCAACAAAAATTCCTTCATCTGCTTTAGCATCAAACTTTCCATTTTGATCAGTTTGATTTCTCAGAATATAGCACTTGCAGCCAAAGACATGAAGAAAATTTAGAGTTGGCTTCTTATTCTTTGACAATTGATATGGGGTCATGCATCTTGCTTGATTAACCAGAGAAATATTCTGACTGTAGCATGCAGTATTAACAGCTTCAACCCAGAAATATGTTGGCAGTTTAGATTCTTCAAGCATAGTCCTTGCAGCTTCAATAAGTGATCTGTTATTCCTTTCCACTACTCCATTCTGTTGTGGAGTTCTTGCTGCTGAAAATTCATGCAGAATCCCATTTTCCTCACAAAATGCTCTCAAGACAGAATTCTTGAACTCAGTTCCATTGTCACTCCTCATTCTTCTAACCTTGAAATCAGGATGATTATTGACTTGCCTTATGTGATTGATGATGATTTCACTAGCCTCATCTTTAGACTTTAGGAAAAATGTCCAAGAGAACTTTGAGAAATCATCTACAATTACTAGGCAAAATATTTTTCTTGAAATGGACAACACATTGACTGGTCCAAAGAAATCCATGTGTAGCAGTTGCAAAGGTTCTTCAATTGTTGAATCAAGTTTCTTCCTGAATGATGCTTTAATCTGCTTCCCCTTTTGGCAGGAATCACACAGGCCATCCTTGGAAAACTCCACTAGAGGAATGCCTCTAACCAATTCTTTCTTTACTAGCTCATTCATGGTCTTAAAGTTTAAATGGGATAGCTTCTTGTGCCATAGCCAACTTTCATCCTGACTTGCTTTACTGAGAAGGCAAGTAACAGATTCTGCATTAGATGAGTTGAAATCAGCTAGGTACACATTTCCTTTTCTCACACCAGTGAGAACCACTTTGTTGCTTCTTTTATTAGTCACAACACAGGCTTCTGAGTTGAAGGTTACTGAGTTGCCTTTGTCACAAAGCTGGCTGATGCTCAACAAATTGTGTTTGAGACGATCCACTAAGGCAACCTCCTCAATGATGATATAGTCCTTTGAAATCAAGCCATATCCCATAGTAAAACCCTTGTTGTCATCTCCAAAAGTAATACTTGGGCCAGCTCTTTCCTTAAACTTTGTGAGTAGGGTAGAATCACCAGTCATGTGTCTTGAACAACCACTATCCAAGTACCAAAGATTCTTTCTGTTTCCCTGCACACATCAAAATTAAATCAAGTTGATTTTGGTATGCAAGTTTCCTTGGGTCCTGCCTTGTTAGCCTTCTTTTTCTGTTTCTTAGGATTTATCTCATTTGACTTGGGGATATAAAATTCATCCTTGGTCATTTGAGTTGGGCCTTTGAAACCATTCATTACAACAGAATTATCATGCATATTATTATTAACAGAGAATGGCATGCTATTAGTAAACATGTTATTCCAGTATGGCATGCTAAATGGCATTTGTGGCATACTAAATGCAGCATAATAATGATTAGGTGTAAATGGCATGTTAGCAAACTGTGCATTCATATTCTGTGAGGACATAGCATTCATAGGCATGGGAGACATGGCATTCATGTTTGGAAAGTGAGGTGGCACAGACATGGAAGTAGGCATGGCAGATTTGCAATTAACAGATAGATGATTTACACTACCAAACTTGACACATATTTTTCTAAGAGCATATTTGTCAGGTGTGTAGTTATTGTGTTTTTTAATCCCTACTTTACCATTTCTATTGTTTTTCTTTTTAGTCTATGTTTTTACCTCTATCTTTTCAAGTTTGTCACTTAACTGTTTGACAGTCATGTGACCAACATTAGCCTTTTTCCCTTTCTTAACTTGACTCGATTCTCCTGAAACAAAGTTCTTGGAAACAGACCCATACTTCTCATTTAGCTTAATAAGTTTGGATTTACTGATAGCCTTGCTCATAGCCGATGGATGAGGATTTTCATCATTCGACGGATAACCCTTTTTGTTATCCTACGGATGATCCTCATCATCCGTCGAGTCTATATCTGTTAGCACTCCATCTACCAAATTTGGTTCTAGTATCTCTTTGTTCCTTTTCCAGGATGCATCACAGAAAGACTCAATTCCTTGAACTTTGGTGATTTGAGCATGGACATCCCTGGATGTTTTCCATGCCTTAATCACCTCTTGTTCACGCTCGAGCTGCTTCTTTAAAATTTCTTCTTTCTTCAATGACTCGGTTAATTCCTCCTTGGCAATTTTACACTCAATTATTAACTTTTCAAAATCAATGAACTGAGACTCAAGCACATTATTTCTCTCACTTAAAAACAAATTATTTTCTTTGATTTTAGCATTTTCCTTAGTAAGAGACTTATGTGTAACACGCAAATGATATAACTCTGTAGACATGTCATTTATGGCATCATTACACTCAGCTTTAGATAAATATGTAAGGTTTGTAGTTATTACCTGATTACTTGAAGAACTTGTTTCTGTCTCATCAGACTTGGCCATTAGGGCTAGATTAACATAACTAACATCTTCATCTTTATCCAGACCATCTGCTACCCAATCATTTTCTTGTGTTATGAAAGCCCTTTCCTTTTGTTTGAGCAGTTCAAAGTATTTTTGCTTATAATCCACAGGCTCAAACTTTTTCTTACTGGAATCTGACTTCCTACACTCACTGGCAAAATGCCCTGCCAATCCACATTTGAAACATTTGAATTTTGATTTATCCACCATGTTTCTATTTGACTTGGCTGCTCCAAAGTTCTTCTTGAACTTGAGCTTGGAAAATCTCCTGGAAAGAAATTCTAGGTGTTCATCAATGTCCTCCATGTCATCTTGGCTCAAGGAATCTTCATTTTCAGCTGCAAGCCCCTTACCCTTGCTTTCACAGACCCTTGAAGTTGACTCAACAGCTTCCATCTTCACTTCCTTCTCTTTTTCCAACTCAGCTACTAGTGCAATGGATCCTCCCTTCTTCTTTCCTCTCTCCATCCTCTCATCTTGCTCTATTTCAAGCTCGTAAGTTTTCAGGATGCCATACAGTCTCTCTAAAGTAAACTCCTTATAATCTTGTGAGTTTCTTAATAAGACTGTCATTGGTTTCCATTCCTTTTGAACAGATCTAAGGAATTTCAGATTTGAGTCTTTTGTCTGATAGACCCTTCCATGCAACTTAAGATCATTTAGTAGTTTTTGGAACCTACTAAAAATGTCAATGAGAGACTCACTTTCTTCATTATGAAAATGCTCATATTGCTGAATCAGGAGCTGCATCTTGTTTTCTCTAACTTGCTCAGTGCCATCACATATGATCTGTATTGTATCCCAAACATTCTTGGTAGTTTTGCAGTTGATAATGTTGTCAAACATATCTCCATCAACTCCATTAAACAGGATATTCATGGCCTTTTTATCCTTCCCGACTTGTTCAATGTCAGGATCAGACCATTCATGCCTTGGCTTGAGGACTGATGGCTCGTTTCCTGTTGCAGCTCTCATTGGAACATGAGGGCCTCTTTCTATGCAGTCAACATAGGCCTCATCTTGAGAAAGAAAATGAAGATGCATCTTTACCTTTCAATGATGGAAATTATCTTTATCTAGAAAAGGGATCTTGACTCCAACATCCTTCTTGTTCATCTTGCTGTATTTTTTTGATCTTTAAACTCTTTGTAAGTTAGGAGCTTGCTCTGATACCAATTGTTAGTCCCTTAACAATATGACAAGAATTACAGAAGGGGGGTTGAATGGAATTCTTGAAACTTTTTCTTGAAATAAAAATGTTCTAACTCGAATATATATATAAGTGTGAATGGATTAGCACAATGCGGAATAGTTACTTAAGTGAATCAAAACACGAGTAATTAAAAACAAGAGTCTTTAAAAACTTTCTGGTGGATTTAAATGATTCCACCAGAGATATATATTATATATCGAGAGAACCCTGTGTGCAAAATTCTCACAGCTGCTTACAAGAATTGAAAAACTAAGAATACAGAGAAATGCTAAGGATTCTGCTTACAAATGTTTCTCTACTTGTTTCTTAGATTCGATGGTTCCTTAGTTGCTACTTCTTGGTTTATATATCACCTAGATTACAAAGTAATGAGACAGGATAATAAAACAAAAATATCTAGTCTATTACAATGCTACTTCATTACTCTATTCCAGAATCTTTGAATATCTTCATAATAGCATGGAAATGACAATGCTTCTTTGTTCTCGAAAACCCAGTTGAATAGGCTACCACATTCCATTTGCATCCACTCGATGCATGTGACTGAGTTGTCACTGTCAACAAATATTTGAATTCTTAATCCGGCGGGTTATTGATCATCCTTCGAGTTATTGATCATCCGTCGGGCTGTTGATCATCCGTCGAATTCATTGTTTGTTCATCTGTCGGGTAGCAATCAGGAACTAGACTTCATTTCACTTATGCAGAATTATAAGACATCATCTATGTACAATTAATCAACCTATTCCGCATATCTAACTAAAGTCAGCATGACTCAAGTACTATTACAGATTCTAAACAATGTGTATGCAGAAATGTGCTACAGACTTATTATTACATAAGCTACTCATTCGATGAATAATAAGTCATCATCCGTCGGGACTATATTAAGTCATCCGTCGGGACTTTAAACCTTATCCGTCGAGTGCTACATTATTTCACTAAGTAAAATCTACTAAGATGTTTTGTTCATGTAATCATCAAGTGCACAACATATACACAACAAGGTCCCTCCTCAAATCGTCTACGGGTAACCTGCTCCACTATCTCAATACGAACATGCCACTCGGGCTCTGGCACCAAAATCTGTAATATTGACTCTCCGGCCAACCTGTCTATCAAGGATCTCAACTAAGGAATACAAGTAAACACAAAGTGTAACGCCCCCAAATCCGGGTTCAGGAATCTGGGTCATCACGCAATCCTTCAATCATATGTAACCTGCATTAACTCAATAATCCAATAATTCCATATCACATACCCCCAATCTCACACACTCACAAGTTTTAGCCTTAGAAACGACGTACAACAAGTATCATCTGTTATTTAAAACTCAAATGTACTTTACAGGATCTCAAACAATTATTCATAACCTCTACATGAAGTTACAACAATTACGACAGATATCTTATACCTATCTGATACTCTGGCCCACCTGAGACAAAGCTGCCAGGGATTCTCCCCATGACTGCAAGCGACTAAGTCCCACACCGGCATACTGGTATTCTGTTGTGTTGTGTCATTTAAAGGAAAGCAAGAGTGAGCTATAATGTCCAGCATAATAATGTACAATGTGAAAATGACTGTATGATAAACTCACGTAAAATATCATATATGATAATTACGTTTTATTCAAAAATAGTTTCCTTGGTGACACACCTTCTCATGAAAACAATTCTTTAGTGGATTTTATTATCCTGCGAATACCTTAATGGTAAATCCAGCACCTAGGCTTCGGTTATGGTATTGCATCACAATTCCAATTGGAAGAATAGGACATTCGTTGGAGCCACTGCATACGATGATCAGTCGTACTACGGAAATAGTAACCTTTTCTACTAGTAGAAGGACGACACCTTCGTATCCCGGTTATCACCCTGGCCGCATTCGGGCTACGTGTCCCATTTTGGGTATACACATACTTCACAAGTTCCTGAGTACACAGAGTACCTTCTCCTTCGGTACCTTTGGTAGTCCATCTAGCACACATAGTACTAAAGTCTACCCCTCCCTTGTCCTTTAAAAGAATTCTATCATATCTCGAGAACTCGAACCACATCGAAGTTCCCCCAAGCGTTTTGCTTGTTGATAGAAACAACTTATCTTATCAGGGTATATATATGTATACACGTACTTCCGCAATTTTCGGAGGAAGTACTAAGGATGTGAGTTGACCGTTGTCAACAGATAATTAAGTAAGGGGGGAGTTTCTCCTTGAAACTATATTCAAAATATTAAAATAAGTCGGGATAATATTCTCCGACTGAAATTATTTAAATGATTTTCGAAAATCGGAAAGTATTTTAAATCAGGTTCTATGATTTTTAAATCATAAATAAACCCTTTAATAAATAATAAATAATTAAATGATAATCGATAGATAATTAAACCTAGAAGGAGTTTACTTTTAAAAGAATAAAAATAATATTCCTCAACTAATTTATGTTTAATAATTTAATGAACTTTAATATCTAATCGATTGTGAAGTAAATATTTACTGGAGAATACTGCTCCCTAATAAATGACTAGTAAGTAAATATTTCTTGTCCGAATGATAAAGTATAGCCGAGGGAATACGATCTTTGGAAATCATTTTAATAAAAGTTCGAGGTGTTTAATATTTTGTAAGTGGACGTTGAGTCCCTTGAAACATAACTACTATGGACTTTAATCGTCCTATAAATATCACCGGAATGATTCCAGGGTTTTTATTTGATAAAAACAAAACTGACCGACTCTCGGTCTTACAACTTATACCTCACGTTCTGCTATAGCGCTAATATTCTTAAATAAAGCACCTCCGGAATACTTCCGGGTTTTCATCAATTTTTTATTGACCGATCCTCGGTCTAAAATATATACACGCCACACTACTCGCTAGCGTTAACGTTCTCAATTCTAAACTCCTCCGGGATACTTCTGGGTTTTTTTATAAGCTTACACTGACCGACTCGGTATGAACATATACTAGAAATTATCAATAATTGAGTAATGTAATACATCTCAAACTTCGTAAAACAGTTTAAAGCAATCTCATGCATATATCACAGTTTTGTAAAATATTCACAACACAAAAATTCTTAAAAGGTAGGGTTTGAAAACTTTCCTGGGTATCTTGAGGTGGAGAATGCTCTAGGTTCTGCTCGGAAATCTATAATCATAACACAAGTCGTTTTGTTAGGTCCCGTTCTAATTTACAGCTACCCGCACTCAAGCGCAAATCATTATGCACCCTCTGAACTTATATAACCCTTATTATTTCTTTAAGTCCTTATTCATATTATGGTCGCTTCCTTTTTCAAAGTATCTTAAGTTCATTTTCATTTTCGTCGTCGGCTCCGCTTATGGATTCTATGGTTTCTAATCGCGCGGTCTCGGCTCCGATATTTTTATAAAATTGAAAAATCATTATTTTCACTTTAAATCTTTATAGAAGTTAGGAAACTCAATTTAATACTCTCTGTAAAATTTTCATGATTTATGAATATTTTTAAGTCGATCCTTTATATTTTTAAAGTTCATAATTCGTAGCAGTTTTTGTCGCGTAAATCACTTTTAGTAAAACGACCATAACTTTTGATCCGTAAATCGGAATCAAGCGATTCAAGTTCCTAAACGATCTTTGTAACATTTTATATCATATTAAAGGTTATTTTTCAAGAAAATACAGTTTACATCTTCGGGACATTCTGCAGAAACTTAAAATTACGTTTTGTTCGTTTTAACGAGATTACGTTTACGATCGGAGTTTCGTTTATGCCTTAGATCTCTATACTACCACCACAAATCAACATATCATCATCAAAACACTAACTCCTCTCAAGAAAATCATGTTCTTGAGGCGACAACAATCAACCTTAATTCTACTTAGCTAAACATCAAGATTTCAACAATACCACCACTAAAACTAGGTTTACAACTACATACTATAAGGATCTTGAAATTGAATCTTTAATAAAGTTGGGTCAAAGATTTTTTTACCTTTATTGAGAGCTTGAGATGTGTTCTTGATGATGGTGAAGTCTTTGGAGTGCTTAGTATAGTTTTTGGAACATAAAACCACCATTGAAATCAAGAAACCAAAGAAGAGTTACTATTTAAACTATTCATTATCAACTTTCTTGATTATATTTCACCCATCAAACCTTGATAAAAAGAGCTCAAAGATTTATATTACCTTATTTTGGTTGATAGGAAGCTTGATAATTAATGGGAGGATTTATCCATGGCTAGAGCCTGAAGTTTTGATTTTGATTTCTTGGTTTTAAGAAGAAGGGCCGAATGTGAGGTTTTGGGGAGATAATGAGAGTTTTTATGCTTGCTTCTTGGTTTCTTCTTGGAAATAATACAAGTGGGATCTTGTATTGATTTTTATTCTTTAGTTTATATCCTAGGATTTGATTTATGTTGGCAAATCTTAGACAAAAACTAGCTAGCCTTTGGTAGATTACAAGCTAAGCAACTTGTTTAGCTCTCTAGCTCACTATTTGGTAGCCTTGGTTGATTATCCTACACCTTAGCTCACTATTTGATAAAGTAACCATGGTTACTTTCCTACCATGGTTAGTTAGTGTGTTACGTTTATTTAATCGTTTACGTGTTCGCTCGGTCGCTTAAACATTTTCGTAATATTTTCTTGTAAATGGTTCGCGACGTAATTCCTTTCGTATATATTCCTTATGTTTTGAATTATCGTACTTAAATATAAATCCGTAGGGTTTTAAATTCGTAATTATATTATGACCCTCGTAATCCTCGATGATTCGTAAATATGGTCATTTTTCAAAGTTCGTTTTCTTCGAAAATTAATAGCGTTTACATACACTCATTTGGTACGTATAAGCATAATATCAACTTCAAATCTCATTTTCTCATGCATAACATAGTGTGGGCTAAAACGTTTTTCCCGTTTGTCAGGGTTACTATTCATTTAGCGTTTTATAAGGTTTTAAAAAAAATTCAAGTGATTATATTACTATCCATAAAGGTCTGTTACCGATGTCAAAAATTTGGGTTCTTACAGTCTCCCCCCTTAAAAGGATTCCATCCCGGAATTAGTTCAGAAATAGGTAGGGATATGCTTCTTACATGACAACCTCGAGTTCTCACGTTGACCTAATAGTATTTGATCTCTTCATAAAATTTCCACTCATCCATCCAATAAATTTCCGGGTACTCGTCCTTGTAGTCTTATGACCTCTACACGTTACTCGACATACGCTAAGTCTGGCTACGAGTTTATTAGCTCATTTTCAATCATATGTCTGTCTTTGACGGTTAATTTTCCTAACCTTGATTCGTGGTATTCGTTATAACTTGGCAACCGTTCGACGATGGTGCTAATTTATAAGTCAATTTTCTTGGTCCTTTAATTCTCCAACTGGTCCAATAAATCTTGGGTTCAAACATTTCTTTCCCTTTTGAATCTCATCACTCCCTCCTCGGGAGGTACTTTCAACAATACCTGGTTGGTTACTTCGTACTATCTGTCTTTATAGTTCTGGTCCGCGTATCTCTATTGTTCATTCTGGGCTGCCACTAGCCGGGTTCTGATAAGTTCTAGGAAGTGCTTTGGTCTGTTGACTCAACTATGGTCCAGTATCCTCCGCTTACCAATTTCTTCCCAACCTAAGAGAGAACGATTCTTTCTTCCGTACAAAGCTTTGTAGCCATTCCAATGCTCGCATGATAACTCATTATTATCTGTAATTCGATTAACATCAACTGGTCACTTCATCTCCCTTAAAAATTGATAACATGGACGATTAACACATCTTCTAGTGTTTGGAATCATCCTTCAACTTATTTGTTTCTCCCTCCATCTCTCCTACTAGTGCTAGAGTTTCATTCCTTAACGTTTTCCCATTTTGGCGCATCATCTCTGTCTATTATTTTATGTAAGAAGTTCTCATAACATTTCAACACGCTCGTCTCCTATTACATGCTTAGTGTCAGATTTAACATTTCTTGTTGTAGTAATGTAAGGCATATCATCGTCATGTCGCCATCTCGAAGGAAGCACCATTTCATACGCAATTGATTGACATATTTTAGGATCGTGGAACGTTCAGCTTCCATCATCGGTCGGACTTCTTTAATCATTCATCGTATAATATCTATAGTACTACGATACCTTCTGGGTCGTACTTGTTATTCTCGCTAGCGCCCTAGATGTATTCATGTTTATCGGTATCTGCTACCAGTGGCCTTTATAGGGCTTGTACGATCTTCTTTGCCTTCTATCAGCTCTGACAATGACATCCTTCATTCTTCCACGTTGTCCTTCGTAAGGGCTATCGACGACTATTTTTCGTATACTAGCGTAGTAAGTACATCTACACGAATTATCTGTCAACAATAGGCGATTCCCCAAACCATTCCAAAAAAAAGTAAGTCGCTAGACGTATCTTCAACGGTCAGGATAGTCTTCTCATTCTACTTGTTGATTTGAGAACTCTAAGTCATTCCTCTGTCCGTCCTTTTTTGCAAAATATCTTGGGAAATAGCCCCGTTAATTAAATCTTGGGTCCTTGCGTGGCGTAGTCGTCACAGGGTCTCTATGTCCCAATTATCTCTTCCGCGTTCATAACAATTTTGTAGAGTGGACATCTATCGTTTGCATAATAAAGTAAGTGGTCTTATTTAATCTATCACTCAAAATCCTTAAATAGCATGACGGCTAACTTGGTTCTTGCTAATCCTCCTTCAAAATTTATTATAATTAACTCTTACTCCTATTTGGGTCATCTACAAGTCGTAATCGCCAAAATTTTAACCCTCGCCTTTCCGTTTTCATTTTCAACCATGTCGAATACTTACTTACCTACTCACTGACATCCCTTTTCATATTCAGTCATAACTAATATCCGTTTACATTTTTAGGCATCTTTAAGTCTTCTTGTTAAGTAATAAAATGTTCTTTTCATGCGATCCTTCTCATCGGTTATTCTGAGATTTGTCATCCTCCATATATCTTTTCCTACTTAAAGTGTCGGCCACCATATTGGCCTTTCCTTGATGATAATAGATTCCTCAATCATGGCCTTTGATCAATTTGACTATAGCCTCTATCTCGTGTTCAGTTAAAAGAAATTTTTTCCAAATTTCCTCATAAGTAAACTCCTTGTCCCTTTCCGTTCGAACCTTATCACAATTATTCTAGATCATTATTAGGAAGCCTTATGTCATGATCCTTAAGCTGCATAGATGTATCATTATATTTCATACAAAATCCTGTTTTTATCGCCAAGTATTTTAACAAGAGGTTATTACTAATCTTATATTCACTTTTTGAAAATCTTATTCCTCGAATTCATACATGCTTGGTCTTTCCCGAATTTATTAGCACCTATCCCGATAATGTTTCATAGAAGTGTACCTCACTAATCATGTTGTATCCCTATTTCCGTTATTCTATAACCATATTAAAGATACTTATGATAATAACTAAACATGGTATTCCCTTTTTAAAATAACTTACTCATCACGATGCTCCGATTGCACCATCATAGCACAGAGCGTTCAGTCTCGTATTACAACAATCGGTTCTCAACTATACCTCTCTTTGTTGGGAAGGCAATTAGCCTTGGAAAAATGATTTTCACGATATCGATGAAATTTAGACAATCTTAACAAGGTTTCAAAATCTAACATTTGAACAAATAATGAGCTCTGAATAAAAGAGTCGCAACACTCAGAAGATTTATAACTTGGAAGGAAGAATATA